>NC_057812.1:615762388-615937699 GCF_018294505.1 Triticum aestivum
GCTGGATGTAAGTTATCATGAACTATTATTGTTGACATTACCCTTGAGGTAAAAGTTGGGAGGTGAATCTATAAGCCCCTATCTTTCTCTGTGTCCGATTAAAACTTTGAACCCATAAATATCACGTGAGTGTTAGCAATTATGAAAGATTAAATGATAGTTGAGTATGTAGAGTTTGCTAAATCAAAGCTCTGACATAGACCCTTCCAAAAAATAAGATGAATTGCAGTTGTTTGATGACTGAGAATATAGTTTGTTAGTTTCAAGAAAGTTTATGATCTGTACTTTAAACATGTGAATAGCTTGTTACTTGATCATGAAAAGTTTTATAAAGATGAGCTACTAATATGATATATAATGATGCTAGAAAAAGTGAGTGGAACTATCATTGATCAAACTTGTGCACTTGCTACCATTCACACTTCATAAATTATTTCTTTTATCATTTACCTACTCGAGGACGAGCAAGAATTAAGCTTGGGGATGCTGATATGCCTCCAACGTATCTATAATTTATGAAGTATTCATGCCATGTTTACAATATTTTTATATGATTTTGGTATGATTTGATTAGAACTAACCCGGACTAACGTTGTTTTCAGCAGAACTACCGTGGTGTTATTTTTGTGCAGAAATAAAAGTTCTCGGAATGCGATGAAAATCAACGGATATTTTTTCTGGAAAATATGAAAAATACTGGAACGAAAAACTACTGGTGGGGAGTCATGGGGCCCCACGAGGGTGGGGGGCACGCCCCCCTGCCTCGTGGACTCCCCGAGGGCCCCCCTGACGTGAAATCAATGCCAACTTCTCCTATAAATACAGAAACCTCCGAAAATTAACCTATATCGGGAGTTCCACCGCCAGAAGCCTCTGTAGCCACCACAAACCAATCTAGGCCCTCTCTGGCACCCTACCGGAGGGGGCCATCATCACCGGAGGGCATGGAGGAGCATCCCGGAGGGGCCATCTGTTGGGTAACGTAGTAATTTCAAAAAATTTCCTACGCACATGCAAGATCATGGTGATCCATAGCAACGAGAGGGGAGAGTGTGATCTACGTACCCTTGTAGATCGACAACGGAAGCGTTTGGTTGATGTAGTCGTACGTCTCCACGGCCCGACCGATCAAGCACCGAAACTACGGCACCTCCGAGTTCTAGCACACGTTCAGCTCGATGACGATCCCCGGACTCCGATCCAGCAAAGTGTCGAGGAAGAGTTCCGTCAGCACGACAGCGTGGTGACAATCTTGATGTACTACCGTCGCATGGCTTCGCCTAAGCACCGCTGCAATATTATCGAGGACTATGGTGGAAGGGGGCACCGCACACGGCTAAGAATATGATCACGTGGATCAACTTGTCTCTAGGGGTGCCCCTGCTTCCGTATATAAAGGTTCAAGAGGGGGAGGCCGGCCGGCCATCATAGGGTGCGCCAGGAGGAGTCCTACTCCCTCCGGGAGTAGGACTTCTCCCCCAATCCTAGTTGGAATAGGATTCGCGAGGTGGGAAAAGAGAGAGAGAGAGAGAGAAGGAAGGGGGCGCCGGCCCCCTCTCTCCTTGTCCTATTCGGACTAGGGGGGAGGGGCGCACGGCCCAGCCCTGGCCGCCTCTCCTCTTCTTCCACTAAGGCCCATTAAGGCCCATGTACCTCCCGGGGGGTTCCGGTAACCTCCCGGTACTCCGGTAAAATACCGATTTCACCTGGAACACTTTCGATATCCAAATATAGGCTTCCAATATATCAATCTTTATGTCTCGACCATTTCGAGACTCCTCGTCATGTCCGTGATCACATCCGGGACTCCGAACAAACTTCGGTACATCAAAATGCATAAACTCATAATATAACTGTCATCGTAACCTTAAGCGTGCGGACCCTACGGGTTCGAGAACAATGTAGACATGACCGAGACACGTCTCCAGTCAATAACCAATAGCGGGACCTGGATGCCCATATTGGTTCCTACATATTCTACGAAGATCTTTTATCGGTCAGACCGCATAACAACATACGTTGTTCTCTTTGTCATCGGTATGTTACTTGCCCGAGATTCGATCGTCGGTATCCAATACCTAGTTCAATCTCGTTACCGGCAAGTCTCTTTACTCGTTCCGTAATACATCATCCCGCAACTAACTCATTAGATGCAATGCTTGCAAGGCTTAAGTGATGTGCATTACCGAGAGGGCCCAGAGATACCTCTCCGACGATCGGAGTGACAAATCCTAATCTCGAAATACGTCAACCCAACATGTACCTTTGGAGACACCTGTAGAGCACCTTTATAATCACCCAGTTACGTTGTGACGTTTGGTAGCACACAAAGTGTTCCTCCGGCACACGGGAGTTACATAATCTCATGGTCATAGGAACATGTATAAGTCATGAAGAAAGCAATAGCAACATACTAAACGATCGGGTGCTAAGCTAATGGAATGGGTCATGTCAATCAGATCATTCAACTAATGATGTGATCCCGTTAATCAAATGACAACTCTTTGTCCATGGTTAGGAAACATAACCATCTTTGATTAATGAGCTAGTCAAGTAGAGGCATACTAGTGACATTCTGTTTGTCTATGTATTCACACATGTATTATGTTTCCGGTTAATACAATTCTAGCATGAATAATAAACTTTTATCATGATATAAGGAAATAAATAATAACTTTATTATTGCCTCTAGGGCATATTTCCTTCAGTCTCCCACTTGCACTAGAGTCAATAATCTAGATTACACAGTAATGATTCTAACACCCATGGAGCTTTGGTGCTGATCATGTTTTGCTCATGGAAGAGGCTTAGTCAACGGGTCTGCTACATTCAGCTCCGTATGTATCTTGCAAATCTCTATGTCTCCCACCTGGACTAGATCCCGGATGGAATTGAAGCGTCTTTTGATGTGCTTGGTTCTTTTGTGAAATCTGGATTCCTTCGCCAAGGCAATTGCACCAGTATTGTCACAAAAGATTTTTCATTGGACCCGATGCACTAGGTATGACACCTAGATCGGATATGAACTCCTTCATCCAGACTCCTTCGTTTGCTGCTTCCGAAGCAGCTATGTACTCCGCTTCACATGTAGATCCCGCCACGACGCTTTGTTTAGAACTGCACCAACTGACAGCTCCACCGTTTAATGTAAACACATATCCGGTTTGTGATTTAGAATTGTCCGGATCAGTGTCAAAGCTTGCATCAACGTAACCGTTTACGATGAGCTCTTTGTCACCTCCATATACGAGAAACATATCCTTAGTCCTTTTCAGGTACTTCAGGATGTTCTTTACTGCTGTCCAGTGATCCACTCCCGGATTACTTTGGTACCTCCCTGCTAGACTTATAGCAAGGCACACATTAGGTCTGGTACACATCATTGCATACATGATAGAGCCTATGGCTGAAGCATAGGGAACATCTTTCATTGTCTCTCTATCTTCTACAGTGGTCGGGCATTGAGTCTGACTCAACTTCACACCTTGTAACACAGGCAAGAACCCTTTCTTTGCTTGATCCATTTTGAACTTCTTCAAAATCTTGTCAAGGTATGTGCTTTGTGAAAGTCCAATTAAGCGTCTTGATCTATCTCTATAGATTTTTATGCCTAATATGTAAGCAGCTTCACCGAGGTCTTTCATTGAAAAACTCTTATTCAAGTATCCCTTTATGCTATCCAGAAATTCTATATCATTTCCAATCAGTAATATGTCATCCACATATAATATCAGAAATGCTACAGAGCTCCCACTCACTTTCTTGTAAATACAGGCTTCTCCGAAAGTCTGTATAAAACCAAAGGCTTTGATCACACTATCAAAGTGTTTATTCCAACTCCGAGAGGCTTGCACCAGTCCATAAATGGATCGCTGGAGCTTGCACACTTTGTTAGCTCCCTTTGGATCGACAAAACCTTCCGGTTGCATCTTATACAACTCTTCCTCCAGAAATCCATTCAGGAATGCAGTTTTGACATCCATCTGCCAAATTTCATAATCATAAAATGCGGCAATTGCTAACATGATTCGGACAGACTTAAGCATCGCTACCGGTGAGAAGGTCTCATCGTAGTCAACCCCTTGAACTTGTCAAAAACCTTTTGCGACAAGTCGAGCTTTGTAGACAGTAATATTACCGTCAGCGTCAGTCTTCTTCTTGAAGATCCATTTATTCTCAATTGCTTGCCGGTCAACGGGCAAGTCAACCAAAGTCCATATTTTGTTCTCATACATGGATCCCATCTCAGATTTCATGGCTTCAAGCCATTTTACGGAATCTGGGCTCACCATCGCTTCTTCATAGTTCGTAGGTTCATCATGATCTAGTAGCATGATTTCCAGAATAGGATTACCGTACCACTTTGGCGCGGATCTTACTCTGGTTGATCTACGAGGTTCAGTAGTATCTTGTTCTGAAGTTTCATGATCATTATCATTAGCTTCCTCACTAATTGGTGTAGGTGTCGCAGAAACAGGTTTCTGTGATGTACTACTTTCCAATAAGGGAGCAGGTACAGTTACCTCGTCAAGTTCTACTTTGCTCCCACTCACTTCTTTCGAGAGAAACTCCTTCTCTAGAAAGGATCCATTCTTAGCAACGAATGTCTTGCCTTCGGATCTGTGATAGAAGGTGTACCCAACAGTCTCCTTTGGGTATCCTATGAAGACACATTTCTCCGATTTGGGTTCGAGCTTATCAGGTTGAAGCTTTTTCACATAAGCATCGCAGCCCCAAACTTTAAGAAACGACAACTTTGGTTTCTTGCCAAACCATAGTTCATAAGGCGTCGTCTCAACGGATTTTGATGGTGCCCTATTTAACATGAATGCGGCCGTCTCTAAAGCATAACCCCAAAATGATAGCGGTAAATCAGTAAGAGACATCATAGATCGCACCATATCTAGTAAAGTACGATTACGATGTTCGGACACACCATTACGCTATGGTGTTCCGGGTGGCGTGACCTGCGAAACTATTCCACATTGTTTCAAATGTACACCAAACTCGTAACTCAAATATTCCCCTCCACGATCAGATCGTAGAAAATTTATTTTCTTGTTATGATGATTTTCAACTTCACTCTGAAATTCTTTGAACTTTTCAACTGTTTCAGACTTGTGTTTCATTAAGTAGATATACCCATATCTGCCTAAGTCATCTGTGAAGGTGAGAAAAATAACGATATCCGCCACGAGCCTCAATATTCATCGGACCACATACATCTGTATGTATGATTTCAAACAAATCTGTTGCTCTCTCCATAGTACCAGAGAACGGTGTTTTAGTCATCTTGCCCATGAGGCACGGTTCGCAAGTACCAAGTGATTCATAATCAAGTGGTTCCAAAAGTCCATCAGTATGGAGTTTCTTCATGCGCTTTATACCGATATGACCTAAACGGCAGTGCCACAAATAAGTTGCACTATCATTATCAACTTTGCATCTTTTGGCTTCAACATTATGAATATGTGTGTTACTACTATCAAGATTCATCAAAAATAGACCACTCTTCAAAGGTGCATGACCATAAAAGATATTACTCATATAAATAGAAAAACCATTATTCTCTGATTTAAATGAGTAACCGTCTTGCATTAAACAAGATCCAGATATATATTCATGCTCAACGCTGGCACCAAATAACAATTATTTTGGTCTAATACTAATCCCGAAGGTAGATGTAGAGGTAGCGTGCCGACCGCGATCACATCGACTTTGGAACCATTTCCTACGCGCATCGTCACCTCGTCCTTTGCCAGTGTTCGCTTAATCCGTAGTCCCTGTTTCGAGTTGCAAATATTAGCAACAGAACCAGTATCAAATACCCAGGTGCTACTGCGAGCTCTAGTAAGGTACACATCAATAACATGTATATCACATATACCTTTGTTCACCTTGCCATCCTTCTTATCCGCCAAATACTTGGGGCAGTTCCGCTTCCAGTGACCAGTCTGCTTGCAGTAGAAGCACTCAGTTTCAGGCTTAGGTCCAGACTTGGGTTTCTTTTCTTGAGCAGCAACTTGCTTGCTGTTCTTCTTGAAGTTCCCCTTCTTCTTCCCTTTGCCCTTTTTCTTGAAACTAGTGGTCTTGTTGACCATCAACACTTGATGCTCCTTTTTGATTTCTACCTCCGCAGCTTTCAGCATTGCGAAGAGCTCGGGAATAGTCTTATTCATCCCTTGCATATTATAGTTCATCACGAAGCTCTTGTAGCTTGGTGGTAGTGATTGGAGAATTCTGTCAATGACGCAATCATCTGGAAGATTAACTCCCATCTGAATCAAGTGATTATTATACCCAGACATTTTGAGTATATGCTCACTAACAGAACTGTTCTCCTCCATCTTACAGCTATAGAACTTATTGGAGACTTCATATCTCTCAATCCGGGCATTTGCTTGAAATATTAACTTCAACTCCTGGAACATCTCATATGCTCCATGACATTCAAAATGTCGTTGAAGTCCCGATTCTAAGCCGTAAAGCATGGCACACTGAACTATCGAGTAGTCATCAGCTTTGCTCTGCCAGACGTTCATAACATCTGGTGTTGCTCCAGCAGCAGGCCTGGCACCCAGCGGTGCTTCCAGGACGTAATTCTTCTGTGCAGCAATGAGGATAATCCTCAAGTTACGGACCCAGTCTGTGTAATTGCTACCATCATCTTTCAACTTTGCTTTCTCAAGGAACGCATTAAAATTCAACGGAACAACAACACGGGCCATCTATCTACAATCGAACATACATAAGCAAGATACTATCAGGTACTAAGTTCATGATAAATTTAAGTTCAATTAATCAAATTACTTAAAGAACTCCCACTTAGATAGACATCTCTCTAATCCTCTAAGTGATCACGTGATCCAAATCAACTAAACCATAACCGATCATCACGTGAAATGGAGTAGTTTTCAATGGTGAACATCGCTATGTTGATCATATCTACTATATGATTCATGCTCGATCTTTCGATCTCAGTGTCACGAGGCCATATCTGCATATGCTAGACTCGTCAAGTTTAACCTAAGTATTCTGCGTGTGCAAAACTGGCTTGCACCCATTGTAGATGGACGTAGAGCTTATCACACCCGATCATCACGTGGTGTCTGGGCACGACGAACTTTGGCAACGGTGCATACTCAGGGAGAACATTTTTATCTTGATAATTTAGTGAGAGATCATCTTATAATGCTACCGTCAATCAAAGCAAGATAAGATGCATAAAAGATAAACATCACATGCAATCAATATAAGTGATATGATATGGCCATCATCATCTTGTGCTTGTGATCTCCATCTCCGAAGCACCGTCATGATCACCATCGTCACCGGCGTGACACCTTGATCTCCATCGTAGCATCGTTGTCGTCTCGCCAATCTTATGCTTCCACGACTATCGCTACCGCTTAGTGATAAAGTAAAGCATTACAGCGCGATTGCATTGCATAAAATAAAGCGACAACCATATGGCTCCTGCCAGTTGCCGATAACTCGGTTACAAAACATGATCATCTCATACAATAAAATTTAGCATCATGTCTTGACCATATCACATCACAACATGCCCTGCAAAAACAAGTTAGACGTCCTCTACTTTGTTGTTGCAAGATTTTACGTGGCTGCTACGGGCTTAAGCAAGAACCAATCTTACCTACGCATCAAAACCACAATGATAGTTTGTCAAGTTAGTGCTGTTTTAACCTTCGCAAGGACCGGGTGTAGCCACACTCGGTTCAACTAAATTTGGAGAAACTGTCACCCGCAAGCCACCTATGTGCAAAGCACGTCGGGAGAACCGGTCTCGCGTAAGCGTACGCGTAATGTCGGTCCGGGCCGCTTCGTCCAACAATACCGCCGAACCAAAGTATGACATGCTGGTAAGCAGTATGACTTATATCGCCCACAACTCACTTGTGTTCTACTCGTGCATATAACATCAACTCACTGTTGGGTAACATAGTAATTTCAAAAAATTTCCTACGCACACGCAAGATCATGGTGATGCATAGCAACGAGAGGGGAGAGTGTGATCTACGTACCCTTGTAGATCGACAACGGAAGCGTTTGGTTGATGTAGTCGTACGTCTCCACGGCCCGACCGATCAAGCACCGAAACTATGGCACCTCCGAGTTCTAGCACACGTTCAGCTCGATGACGATCCCCGGACTCCGATCCAGCAAAGTGTCGGGGAAGAGTTCCGTCAGCACGACGGCGTGGTGACGATCTTGATGTACTACCGTCGCAGGGCTTCGCCTAAGCACCGCTGCAATATTATCGAGGACTATGGTGGAAGGGGGCACCACACACGGCTAAGAATATGATCACGTGGATCAACTTGTCTCTAGGGGTGCCCCTGCCTCCGTATATAAAGGTTCAAGAGGGGGAGGCCGGCCGGCCATCATAGGGCGCGCCAGGAGGAGTCCTACTCCCTCCGGGAGTAGGACTTCTCTCCCAATCCTAGTTGGAATAGGATTCGCGAGGTGGGAAAAGAGAGAGAGAGAGAGAGAAGGAAGGGGGCGCCGACCCCCTCTCTCCTTGTCCTATTTGGACTAGGGGGGAGGGGCGCGCGGCCCAGCCCTGGCCGCCTCTCGTCTTCTTCCACTAAGGATCATTAAGGCCCATTAAGGCCCATGTACCTCCCGGGGGGTTCCGGTAACCTCCCGGTACTCCGGTAAAATCCCGATTTCACCCGGAACACTTCCGATATCCAAATATAGGCTTCCAATATATCAATCTTTATGTCTCGACCATTTCGAGACTCCTCGTCATGTCTGTGATCACATCCGGGACTCCGAACAAACTTCGGTACATCAAAATGCGT
Source organism: Triticum aestivum (assembly GCF_018294505.1). NCBI lineage: Eukaryota > Viridiplantae > Streptophyta > Magnoliopsida > Poales > Poaceae > Triticum > Triticum aestivum. Next base: position 615,771,214 of record NC_057812.1, read on the forward strand.
AAACTCATAATATAACTGTCATCGTAACCTTAAGCGTGCGGACCCTACGGGTTCGAGAACAATGTAGACATGACCGAGACACGTCTCCGGTCAATAACCAATAGCGGGACCTGGATGCCCATATTGGTTCCTACATATTCTACGAAGATCTTTTATCGGTCAGACCGCATAACAACATACGTTGTTCCCTTTGTCATCGGTATGTTACTTGCCCGAGATTCGATCGTCGGTATCCAATACCTAGTTCAATCTCGTTACCGGAAGTCTCTTTACTCATTCCGTAATACATCATCCCGCAACTAACTCATTAGTTGCAATGCTTGCAAGGCTTAAGTGATGTGCATTACCGAGAGGGCCCAGAGATACCTCTCCGACGATCGGAGTGACAAATCCTAATCTCGAAATACGTCAACCCAACATGTACCTTTGGAGACACCTGTAGAGCACCTTTATAATCACCCAGTTACGTTGTGACGTTTGGTAGCACACAAAGTGTTCCTCTGGCACACGGGAGTTACATAATCTCATAGTCATAGGAACATGTATAAGTCATGAAGAAAGCAATAGCAACATACTAAACGATCGGGTGCTAAGCTAATGGAATGGGTCATGTCAATCAGATCATTCAACTAATGATGTGATCCCATTAATCAAATGACAACTCTTTGTCCATGGTTAGGAAACATAACCATCTTTGATTAATGAGCTACTCAAGTAGAGGCATACTGGTGACATTCTGTTTGTCTATGTATTCACACATGTATTATGTTTCCGGTTAATACAATTCTAGCATGAATAATAAACTTTTATCATGATATAAGGAAATAAATAATAACTTTATTATTGCCTCTAGGGCATATTTCCTTCACCATCATCGTCATGAAGGCCAAGGACCAGAGGTAGAACCTCTCCCCATCCAGGGGGAGGCCATGGAGGAGGAAGCACAAGGGGGAGAACCTCTCCTCCTTTCTCTTGGTGGCACCAGAGTGCGATCGAGAGGGGAATCATCACCGCGGTGATCGTCTTCATCAACATCACCATCGTCATCACCATCCTCATCTCTTTTACGCGGTCCACTCTCCCGCACCCTGCTGTAATCCCTACTTGAACATGGTGCTTTATGCCACATATTATGATCCAATGATGTGTTGCCATCCTATGATGTTTTGAGTAGACATCCTTTGTCTTTGGGTTGATTGCTGATCTAGATTGGTACGAGTTGTATGTTTTTTTGGTGCTGTCCTATGGTGCCCTCCGTGTCGTGCAAGCGTGAGGGCTTCCTGCTATAGGGTGTTGCAATACGTTCATGATTTGCGTATAGTAGGTTGGTGAGTGACTGGAACACAAACCCGAGTAAGGGGGTTGTTTGATACGTCCATTTTGCATCATGCTTTTATATCGATATTTATCGCATTATGGACTGTTATTTCACTTTATATCATAATACTTATGGCTATTCTCTCTTATTTTACAAGGTTTACATAAGGAGGGAGAATGCCGGCAACTGGAATTCTGGGCTGGAAAATGAGCAAATATTAGAGACCTATTCTGCGCAACTCCAAAAGTCCTGAAACTCCACGGAACGTCTTAAAATAAATAAAGAAAAATCCTCGCCAAAGATGAAGGCCAGGGGACCCACACCCCCCCAGGGCACGCCCCCCTACCTCGTGGGCCCCCTGGTGGCTCCCCGACGCCCATCTTCTCCTATATGAAGTCTTCCGATGAGAAAAAATAGGAAGGAACTTTTGGGGACGAGACTCCGCCGCCATGAGGCGGAACCTTGGCAGATCCAATCTAGAGCTCCGGCAGAGCTGTTCTGCCGGGGATACTTCCCTCCGGGAGGGGGAAATCATCACGTCATCATCACCAACGCTCCTCTCATCGGGAGAGGGCAATCTCCATCAACATCTTCACCAGCACCATCTCATCTCCAAACCCTAGTTCATCTCTTGTATCTAATTCTTGTCTCAAAGTCAGGGATTGGTGCTAGTAGGTTGCTAGTAGTGTTGATTACTCCTTGTAGTTGATGCTAGTTGGTTTAATTGGTGGAAGATCATATGTTCAGATCCTATATGCATATTATTACCCCTCTGGTTATGAACATGAATATGCTTTGTGAGTAATTACGTTCGTTCCTGAGGACAAGGGACAAGTCTTGCTATGAGTAGTCATGTGAATTTGGTATTCGTTTGATATTTTGATAAGATGTATGTTGTCTAGCCTCTAGTGGTGTTATGTGAACGTCGACTGCATAACACTTCACCATTATATTGGGCCTAGAGGAAGGCATTGGGAAGTAATAAGTAGATGATGGGTTGCTAGAGTGACAGAAGCTTAAACCCTAGTTTATGCATTGCTTCGTAAGGGGCTGATTTGGATCCATATGTTTCATGCTATGGTTAGGTTTACCTTAATAATTTTGTTGTAGTTGCAGATGCTTGCAATAGAGGTTATTCATAAGTGGGATGCTTGTTCAAGTAAGAATAGCAACCAAGCACCGGTCCACCCACATATCAAATTATCAAAGTATCGAACATGAATCATATGAACGTGATGAAAACTAGCTTGACGATATTCCCATGTGTCGTCGGGAGCGCTTTTCCTATTATAAGAGTTTGTTCCGGCTTGTCCTTTGCTACAAAAGGATTGGGCCACCTTACTGCACTTTATTTACTTTTGTTACTTGTTGCTCGTTACAATTTATCCTATCATAAAACTATCTGTTACCACTTATTTTAGTACTTGCAGAGAATACCTTGCTAAAAACCGCTTATCATTTCCTTCTGCTCCTCGTTGGGTTTGACACTCTTACTTATCAAAAGGACTATGATAGATCCTCTATACTTGTGGGTCATCATTGTTGCATATGGGAATAAAGAGGACTTGATGCTTTAATGCTATGGTTAGGTTTTACCTTAATGATCTTTAGTAGTTGCAGATGCTTGCTAGAGTTCCAATCATAAGTGCATATGATCCAAGTAGAGAAAGTATGGTAGCTTATGCCTCTCCCTCATATGAAATTGCAATGACGACTATCGGTCTTGTTAACAATTGCCTAGGACAATTCCGCACACCGATCCACCATTATTCCACACTCGCTATTTATAATATTTAGTAATATATTCTAACTTTATGATAACAACACCTGCTTTTATATTTTAGCTCTCCGATATCATACAAAGTTATCCACTTCATACCCACAACGTAGTTTTATTTCTCGTTTCTAGTTGGAAGCAAACGTTCGGTGTACGTAGGGTCGTATAAGTGCCAGATAGGGCTTGAGAGAATATTGATCTTACCTTTAGCTCCTTGTGGGTTCGACACTCCATAATTATCACTTCCACCTCTGGAAATTGCTATGATGATTCCGTGCACTTGGGCATTATCACCCCACGGTTTTGTTCTTGCACTGTTTTCTCTTGGCTGGGATATGTCCTAGTTGGACGGTATGTACCTACGAGGAGTGTTCTTGAACCCATAATTCTGAATCAAATTATGAAAAATGTTATGATGCAACCTGTGTAAGGGCCTCCTCGATGGGAGCTCTTCTTGCACTTCCAGGCTCGCATGATTATTCGATGATCCCATGGCTTGATGAGGATCGGGTGTAACATCCCAAATTTTCAATTTGGAATGCTATAAAATAGATCATTATTGCATATCATATTTTATTGCATTTTGAGTTGATCCTAGAAATTTCACGCAACTCAAGGACCCTCGGAGAGAGTTGGGGATTTCGTTATTTTCATATTCGAGCGTTCTCAAATTTGGAAAATAGGATCATTTGATTTTATTTATTTTATCTCCAATTATTTCTATTATCAAAATATGAGAGAGGGAATAAAATGACATTCCCAAAATAAAGAAATATTGAGGATTTAATAGAAAAAACTCAAATAAGATTTTATTTTGGATTTATTTGCTATTTTATTTGAATTTAGGAAAAATGCGTGTTTTTCAAAATTGCATTTAGGCCCAAATAAATGTTCATCCTGTGCGGCTTAATTTTAGAAGCCGGGGAAAATTGATTTCCGGATTTTTGGAGTCCGTTTAGTATTACTTTTGCTTTTTTCTTCTACGCGAAATTATTTTTTTTAAAAAAAGTCGAACCGACCTAACCGGGCCGTGTCCGACCAGGACACCTCGCCCGGCCGGCCTTTATAGCCGCGAGGGCCCGACCAGAGCCGCAGCCCCAACCGAAACCCTAGCGACAGGAGCCGCCGCCGCCGCCTTGCCTCGAGCCGCGCGCCGCACCTCCCGCCGCCGCCTCCTGCCGCTGCCGCACCGGAGCCGCGCCGCCCCGCCGTCATTCGCCGGAGCCGCCGAGGTAGCCGTTGTTGCCTTGGTTTTCACGAAGGAAACCAATCGGTTTTTTTCGAAAACCTAGATCCGTTTTTTTTCTCCGGTTCGGTTTATTTTTCTGGTTTAGTTTACTTAGCGAGCGTTCGCTCGTTCGTTCGTTTTAACAAACACGTTCATCGTTTAGATCCAGATAACGAACGTTTGTTTGTTAATCTGTTTGTCGTTTTTATTTTTCTCGAATTAAATCCGTGATTTTTCTGATCACGATTCCTGATCCGATTTTCGTTCTAGTATAACTTTTTGCCCGTTTATCGGAATCAGGCGATTCAAGCGCCTGGAGTTTCATCTCGAAACCCTCTTTCCGTTTAACCAACTCAAACAAGTTTTTGCCTCTGTAAAATTTGACCTAGATCCATATTAGCAAACGAAGTTTGTTTCTTTTGCCGTTTGTCTTTTGTTGCTTCGTTCGATTTGGTTCTTTTTGCCAACCGAGGTTCTTAAGTTGAACTTTCTGGTTAGATCTCTTACTTGAGTTTTACCTGTGCATTAGTTGAGTACTTATTGTATGCTTGTTTGTTTGGTACTTCGAATCGCTAGGTTTTGCGGATCATCAGCAAGGCAAGTAACACTTTGATCATACCTCCTACTACCCAGTTTTTATTGCATTAGATCAATCCTCACACATTGCATGATTAGGATCTAAGTAAATTGTGGGTTTGGGGAGTAGATGAGGTAGTACCTATCACCTATTTTATTATCAAACCTTTGGGAGTTACTTCTACGTTTGCTTATTATGCCATGCTATGCTAGTAGACCTGGATTGGGTGAGTGAAATCCATGACAGATGTGAGTTTGTTAAATTAATGGTTTATCTAAGGTGGCAACTTAAATACTCATCTGGGTGGATTGAGGCACCTAGGTATTCCAGCGATTGCCTGTTTTTCTTTTGGACCACCACCCAGGCTCAAAGGGATCATGAGATTATTCATGCTAGAAACTTCCGTGTGCAGCTACAAGCTACTATGGGCTCTAGCATAGTTGATTAAGTCATGCAAACTCTTACAGTGGTAGACTAGCAGATGTAGGGGAACGTAGGTGTAACGGTCTACCCGATCGTAAGGTGCTAGAGCTTCTGAAAGACTATGTCTTGGTCATCCGTTTCTCAAACACCATGTAGTGCGAGAATCCCAACAGAGGAGATCGAGTCTTGTGGGGAAAAGTGCGCAAACCTCTGCAGAGTGTATAAACTAATCATGGTTAGCCGTGTTCCCGGTTATGGACATCTTGAGTATCTAGTACTTGGATTATCATGTGCATCTCATCATTTTACTCTAAATAATTTGTTGATTTTTTTAATGATGATGCTTAATTGGGATCGAGAGGGTGTCTACACTCTCAATGTTTAACAACTACCATGATAGTTAAATAAAATGTATTCCTTTGCAGTGGGGAAAAAATTGGCTTTACGAAAACTGTAAACATAGAGCTTTCCACCAGCCAAATATGCATATAGTATAGTCTTATTTCCTTCATTGCTCTCTATGTGTTACATTGCCAGCATATTCCATGTGCTGACCCGTTTCGGGCTGCAACGTTCATGTTGCAGACTTTTCAGACGATGAGTAAGGTGCCTTTTAGGTCGTGGTTCTATACTCAATGATGCCGTTGGAGTTGATGGACTCACTTATCTTCCAAGCCTTCCGCTGTTATCGTTATTAGATGGCCTTAAGCCATATTTATTGTAATAAGTTCTCTTTTGAGACACTCGATGTAATAAGTGTGTGATTGCTACTCTGTTATAAATCCTTCAAGTACCGTGTGGTGTCAGCATTACTGATCCAGGGATGACACCTGAGCACAGAGATTGGACCGTTTAAGGTCTGGTCTCTACAAGATGGTATCAGAGCACACGCTGACTATAGGACACGACCACTAAGCTAAAGCCCTAGATCACTACTCACTCTTCTCATTCTTACTTCTCATCTTTTCTACTCTTTTAGGATGGCGCATGCAAGGAACAAGTTCACACAACCGGATGAAGATACACCCTTTGGACGTCACTTGAAGGAAGTCACTAGATATCTGAACATAGGAGTACGAAGCTTCATCGGAACCTACAACGCCACTTTACCGGAAGAGGAGTGCTAGATGATTCAAGTTCAAGTTCCAGGAAGGACGTTCATGCCAGTCACTGAGCCCATAGAATTTTCCTTTGATGCACCAACCTGGAGTCTAGGAAAGAGCATGGCAGCTCACATCGCCATGGGACGCATTGGAGAAGTTTACCACAATGATCTCAAGGATACAATCTACCAGATTTGTGGGCGCCGAGACGAGCACTGGGAGATGATCAGCACCAGGAAGGATAGATCAGTTGCAGCTTTTATCCAGGAGTTAAACCAGCACATTCGACGTCAGGAGAACCAGATGTGCGCCGAGATGATATATCTGAAGAAGGCAAGGACAAGAATCACATAACCGGAGGAAGAACTCAAGGCTACACATGAAGATTATGAAGAAGAAATCGAAGTATTAGTGGAGAAAAATGACGATCTGATCAAGAAGGTCGGAATATTTATGGGAGGCCCTACACCAGTAGAAGAAGAAGAAGAACCCAAGGAGATTCGTCCGGAAGACTACATCATCATTGACGACACCGACTCGGATCCAGATGATAGCGATGATGACTATGTTGATGAAGCTGGAGCAGATATCATGGAGTCTGCAACCGAAGAATATTTCTAGTAGACCACCCCATCAGTAGTAGTAGTCCACCATGTAAATATAGTAGTCCGAGCACTTTTGCGATAGTTAGATCGATTGTATGCCCTTGTTTGATTGAATGAAGTGATATTGTTTGCTTTTTCCTCATGTGCATATGGGTAGTGTTTTCTCTCTAGACCCCTCTCTACTCTTAAATCTCATCTTTTCTAAACCCTCAGATGCCTCCGAGACATGACCCCGGATTTACCTTCCCACCGGAGCTCACCCTGTTGATCCAGCAGCAGAACACATTGATGCAGTTGCTAGTCCAGAATCAGAATCAGGGGAACAACAACAAAAACCTACCACCACCACCACCCGTTGAACACTTAGCCCATTTTCTTAGGCTAAATCCACCGGTGTTTTCCAGTAGCACCGAGCTGATACGTCTCCAACGTATCTATAATTTTTGATTGCTCCATGCTATATTATCTACTGTTTTGGGCAATATTGGGCTTTATTTTCCACTTTTATATTACTTTTGGGACTAATCTATTAACCGGAGGCCCAGCCCAGATTTGCTGTTTTGTGCCTATTTGAGGGTTTTGAAGAAAAGGAATATCAGACGGAGTCGAAACGGAACAAAATCAACTGGAGAAGTTATTTTTGGAAGGAAACACACCTGATGGACTTGGACCCCACGTCAGAAGATACGGGAGCTGCCCACGAGGGTGGGGGGTGCCCCCCCTAGGGCACGCCCCCTGCCTCGTGGGGCCCCCGTGGCTCCCCTGACGTGCTTCTTCTGCCTATATAACTCCATATACCCTAAAACTTCTAGAACGAAGATTAGATCGGGAGTTCCGCCGCCAGAAGCCTCCGTAGCCACCGAAAACCAATCTAGACCCGTTCCGGCACCCTGCCGGAGGAGGCAATCCTTCTCCGATGGCCATCTTCATCATCCCGATGCTCTCCATGACGAGGAGGGAGTAGTTCTCCCTCGGGGCTGAGGGTATGTACCAGTAGCTATGTGTTTGATCTCTCTCTCTCTCGTGTTCTTGATTTGGCACGATCTTGATGTATCGCGAGCTTTGCTATTATAGTTGGATCTTATGTTTCTCCTCCCCCTCTTCTCTCTTGTAATGAATTGAGTTTCCCCTTTGAAGTAATCTTATCGGATTGGGTCTTTAAAGACTTGAGAACACTTGATGTATGTCTTGCCGTGAATATCTGTGGTGACAATGGGATATCATGTGCCACTTGATGTATGTTTTGGTGACCAACTTACGGGTTTCGTGACATTGGGAACCTATGCATAGGGGTTGGCACACGTTTTCGTCGTGATTCTACGGTAGAACTTTGGGGCACTCTTTGAGGTCCTTTGTGTTAGTTGAATAGATGAATCTGAGATTGTGTGATGCATATCGTATAATCATGCCCACGGATACTTGAGGTGACAATGGAGTATCTAGGTGACATTAGGGTTTTGGTTAATTTGTGTCTTAAGGTGCTATTCTAGTACGAACTCTAGGGCTGTTTGTGACACTTATAGGAATAGCCCAACGGATTGATTGGAAAGAATAACTTTGAGGTGGTTTTGTACCCTACCATAATCTCTTCGTTCGTTCTCCGCTATTAGTGACTTTGGAGTGACTCTTTGTTGCATGTTGAGGGATAGTTATGTGATCCGATTATGTTATTATTGTTGAGGGAACTTACACTAGCGAAAGTATGAACCCCAGGCCTTGTTTCAACGCATTGAAATACCATTTACGATCACTTTTATCACTTGCTACCTTGCTGTTTTTATAATTTCAAATTACAAATACTCATATCTACTATCCATATACCACTTGTATCACCATCTCTTCGCCAAACTAGTGCACCTATACAATTTACCATTGTATTGGGTGTGTTGGGGACACATGAGACTCTTTGTTATTTGGTTGCAGGGTTGCTTGAGATAGACCATCTTCATCCTACGCCCCCTACGGATTGATAAACCTTAGGTCATACACTTGAGGGAAATTTGCTACTGTCCTACAAACCTCTACACTTGGAGGCCCAACAACGTCTACAAGAAGAAGGTTGTGTAGTAGACATCACGAGCCAATAGTAGCAGATGATTGGCTCTGCAAGACAGCAAGGGAGTTGACCACAGCAGGATGCGCAGATGCGGAAAAGGTGAAGTTTGCCGCATATCAACTTGAAGGACCCGCAGCATCATGGTGGGAGAATTTCACCGCCACTTTCCCTATTGACACTATCACATGGGACCAGTTCCAGCAGGCTTTCCGTACTGCCCATGTTTCAGCAGGAGCTATGACCATGAAGAAGCAAGAGTTTCGCAACTTGCGCCAAGGAGGACGGACAGTTGGCCAGTATGTGGAGGACTTTAGTAAGCTATCACGTTATGCTCCAGATGACGTTGCTACGGATGCATCTAAGCAGGAGAAGTTTCTGGAAGAACTGAATGATGAGTTGAGCATGCAGTTGATGGTAGCAACCTTCAACAACTACCAGGAGTTGGTAGATCGTGCTCTTATGATTGAAGGGAAGCAGCAGCAGATTGAGAACCGCAAGAGGAAGTATGGACAAGGGAAGTACAATTCTGGAGCTCAGCAGAAGCCACGTTTTACCCCTAGACCCGGAGGACATTTTCAGCATACCCGTGGAGGAGGTAGCTCGCACAATCATAACAGCACCAAGAATGGTGATGGGAATGGAAGATGTTGGGGAACGTAGTAATTTCAAAATTTTCCTACGCACACGCAAGATCATGGTGATGCATAGCAACGAGAGGGGAGAGTGTTGTCCACGTACCCTCATAGACCGTAAGCAGAAGCGTTAGCACAACGCGGTTGATGTAGTCGTACGTCTTCACGATCCGACCGATCAAGTAACGAACGTACGGCACCTTCGAGTTCAACACACGTTCAGCCGATGACGTCCCTCTAACTCTAATCCAGCCAAGTGTTGAGGGAGAGTTTCGTCAGCATGATGGCGTGTTGACGATGTTGATGTTCTACCGACGCAGGGCTTCGCCTAAGCACCGCTATAGTATTATCGAGGTGGACTATGGTGTAGGGGGGCACCGCACACGGCTAAGAGACGATGAACTTGATCAACTTGTTTCTCTAGAGGTGCCCCCTGCCCCTGTATATAAAGGAGCAAGGGAAGAGGTGGCCGGCCTAGGAGGAGGGCGCGCCAAGGGGGGAGTCCTACTCCCACCGGGAGTAGGACTCCTCCTTCCCTTGTTGGAGTAGGAGAGAAGGAAAGAGGGGGAGAGGAACAAGGAAAAGTGGGCTGCACCCCTTGTCCAATTCGGACCAGAGGGGGAGCGCGCGCCTCCTTCCTTTTGGCCTCTCTCCTCTATTCCCGTATGGCCCAATAAGGCCCATATACTCCCCGGCGAATTCCCGTAACTCTCCGGTACTCCGAAATATACCCGAATCACTCGGAACCTTTCCGATGTACGAATATAGTCGTCCAATATATCGATCTTTACATCTCGACCATTTCAAGACTCCTCGTCATGTCCCCGATCTCATCCGGGACTCCGAACTCCTTCGGTATATCAAAACTCATAAACTCATAATATAACTGTCATCGAAACCTTAAGCGTGCGGACCCTACGGGTTCGAGAACAATGTAGACATGACCGAGACACGTCTCCGGTCAATAACCAATAGCGGAACCTGGATGCTCATATTGGCTCCCACATATTCTACGAAGATCTTTATCGGTCAGACCGCATAACAACATACGTTGTTCCCTTTGTCATCGGTATGTTAGTTGCCCGAGATTTGATCGTCGGTATCTCAATACCTAGTTCAATCTCGTTACTGGCAAGTCTCTTTACTCGTTCTGTAATACATCATCTCGCAACTAACTCATTAGTTGCAATGCTTGCAAGGCTTATGTGATGTGCATTACCGAGAGGGCCCAGAGAAACCTCTCCGACAATCGGAGTGACAAATCCTAATCTCGAAATATGCCAACCCAACAAGTACCTTCGGAGACACCTGTAGAGCACCTTTATAATCACGCAGTTACGTTGTGACATTTGGTAGCACACAAAGTGTTCCTCCGGTAAATGGGAGTTGCATAATCTCATAGTCATAGGAACATGTATAAGTCATGAAGAAAGCAATAGCAACAAACTAAACGATCAAGTGTTAAGCTAACGGAATGGGTCAAGTCAATCTCATCATTCTCCTAATGATGTGATCCCGTTAATCAAATGACAACTCATGTCTATGGTTAGGAAACATAACCATCTTTGATCAACGAGCTAATCAAGTAGAGGCAGACTAGTGACACTCTGTCTGTCTATGTATTCACACATGTATTATGTTTCCGGTTAATACAATTCTAGCATGAATAATAAACATTTATCATGATATAAGGAAATAAATAATAATTTTATTATTGCCTCTAGGGCATATTTCCTTCAGTCTCCCACTTGCACTAGAGTCAATAATCTAGTTCACATCGCCATGTGATTTAATACTAATAGTTCACATCACCATGTGATTAACACCCATAGTTCACATCGACATGTGACCAACACCCAAAGGGTTTACTAGAGTCAATAATCTAGTTCACATCGCTATGTGATTAACACCCAAAGAGTACTAAGGTGTGATCATGTTTTGCTTGTGAGAGAAGTTTAGTCAACGGGTCTGCCACATTCAGATCCATACATATTTTGTAAATTTATATGTCAACAATGCTCTGCATGGAGATACTCTAGCTAATTGCTCCCACTTTCAATATGTATCCAGATTGAGACTTAGAGTCATCTGGATCAGTTTCAAAACTTGCATCGATGTAACCCTTTACGACGAACCTTTTGTCAGCTCCATAATCGAGAAACATATACTTATTCCACTAAGGATAATTTTGACCAATGTCCAGTGATCTACTCCTAGATCACTATTGTACTCCCTTGCCAAACTCAGGGCAGGGTATACAATAGGTCTGGTACACAGCATGGCATACTTTATAGAACCTATGGCTGAGGCATAGGGAATGACTTTCATTCTCTCTCTATCTTCTGCCTTGGTCGGGTTTTGAGTCTTACTCAACTTCACACCTTGTAACATAGGCAAGAACTCCTTTTTGACTGTTCCATTTTGAACTACTTCAAAATCTTGTCAAGGTATGTACTCATTGAAAAACTTATCAAGCGTCTTGATCTATCTCTATAGATCTTGATGATCAATATGTAAGCAGCTTCACCGAGGTCTTTCTTTGAAAAGATCCTTTCAAACATTCCTTTATGCTTTGCAGAATAATTCTACATTATCTCCGATCAATAATATGTCATTCACATATACTTATCAGAAATGTTGTAATGCTCCCACTCACTTTCTTGTAAATACAGGCTTCACCACAAGTCTGTATAAAACTATATGCTTTGATCAACTTATCAAAGCGTATATTCCAACTCCGAGATGCTTGCACCAGTCCATAGATGGATCACTGGAGCTTGCATATTTTGTTAGTACCTTTAGGATTGACAAAACCTTCTGGTTGCATCATATACAACTCTTCTTTAATAAATCCATTAAGGAATGCAGTTTTGTTTATCCACTTGCCAGATTTCATAAAATGCAGCATTTGCTAGCATGATTCAGACAGACTTAAGCATAGATACGAGTGAGAAACTCTCATCGTAGTCAACACCTTGAACTTTGTCGAAAAACTTTTTTGTGACAATTCTAGCTTTGTAGATAGTAACACTACTATCAACGTTCGTCTTCCTCTTGAAGATCCATTTAATCTCAATGGCTCGCCGATCATTGGGCAAGTCAATCAAAGTCCATACTTTGTTCTCATTCATGGATCTCATCTCAGATTTCATGGCCTCAAGCCATTTCACGGAATCTGGGCTCATCATCGCTTCCTCATAGTTCGTAGGCTCGTCATGGTCAAGTAACATGACCTCCAGAACAGGATTACCGTACCACTCTGGTGCGGATCTCACTCTGGTTTACCTACGAGGTTCGGTAGTAACTTGATCTGAAGTTACATGATCATCATCATTAGCTTCCTCACTAATCGGTGTAGTAGTCACAGGAACAGATTTCTGTGATGAACTACTTTCCAATAAGGGAGCAGGTACAGTTACCTCATCAAGTTCTACTTTCCTCCCACTCACTTCTTTCGAGAGAAACTCCTTCTCTAGAAAGGATCCATTCTCAGCAACGAATATATTGCCTTCGGATCTGTGATAGAAGGTGTACCAACATTTTCTTTTGGGTATCCTATGAAGACGCACTTCTCCGATTTGGGTTAGAGCTTATCAGATTGAAACTTTTTCACATAAGCATTGCAACCTCAAACTTTAAGAAACGATAGCTTAGGTTTCTTGCCAAACCATAGTTCATACGGTGTCGTCTCAATGGATTTAGATGGTGCCCTATTTAACGTGAATGTAGCTATCTCTAATGCATAACCCCAAAACGATAGCGGTAAATCTGTAAGAGACATCATAGGTCGCACCATATCAAGTAAAGTACGATTACGACGTTCGGACACACCATTACACTATGGTGTTCCAGGTGGCGTGAGTAGTGAAACTATTTCACATTGTTTTAACTGAAGGCCAAACTCGTAACTCAAATATTTTACTTCTGCGATCATATCGTAGAAACTTTTATTTTTGTTATGATGATTCTCCACTTCACTCTGAAATTCTTTGAACTTTTCAAATATTTCAGACTTGTGTTTCATCAAGTAGATATACTCATATCTGCTCAAATCATCTGTGAAGATCATAAAATAATGATACCTGCTATGAGCTTCAATATTCATCGGCCCACATACATCAGTATGCATGATTTCCAACAAATCTGTTGCTTGCTGCTTTGTTCTGAAGAATGGAGTCTTAGTCATCTTGCCCATGAGGCATGGTTCGTAAGCATCAACTGATTCATAATCAAGTTATTCCAAAAGTCCATCAGCATGGAGTTTTTTCATGCGCTTTACACCAATATGACCTAAACGGCAGTGCCACAAATGAGTTGCACTATAATTATTAACTTTGCATCTTTTGGTTTCAATATTATGAATATGTGTATCACTACAATCGAGATCCAACGAACCATTTTCATTGGGTGTGTAACCATATAAGGTTTTATTCATGTAAACAGAACAACAATTTATTCTCTTACTTAAATGAATAACTGTATTGCAATAAACATGATCAAATCATATTTATGCTCAACGCAAACACCAAATAACACTTATTTAGGTTCAACACTAATCCCAAAAGTATAGGGAGTGTGCGATGATGATCGTATCAATCTTGGAACCACTTCCAACACACATCGTCACTTCACCCTTAACTAGTATCTGTTCATTCTGCAACTCCCATTTCGAGTTACTACTCTTAGCAACTGAACTAGTATCAAATACTGAGGGGTTGATATAAATACTAGTAAATTACACATCAATAACATGTATATCAAATATACTTATGTTCACTTTGCCATCCTTCTCATCCGCCAATCACTTGGGGTAGTTCCGCTTCCAGTGGCCAGTCCCTTTGCAGTAGAAGCACTTAGTCTCAGGGTTAGGACAAGACTTGGGCTTCTTCACTTGAGCAGAAACTTGCTTGCTGTTTTTCTTGAAGTTCCCTTTTTCCCTTTGCCCTTTTCTTGAAACTAGTGATCTTGTCAACCATCAACACTTGATGCTCTTTCTTGATTTCTACCTTCATCGATTTCATCATCATGAAAAGCTCGGGATTCGTTTTCGTCTTCCCTTGCATACTATAGTTCATCACGAAGTTCTACTAACTTGGTGATGGTGACTAGAGAATTCTGTCAATCACTATCTTATCTGGAAGATTAACTCCCACTTGATTCAAGCGATTGTAGTACCCAGACAATCTGAGCACATGCTCACTAGTTGAGCGATTCTCCTCCATCTTTTAGCTATAGAACTTGTTGGAGACTTCATATCCCTCAACTCGGGTATTTGCTTGAAATATTAACTTCAACTCCTGGAACATCTCATATGGTCCATGACATTCAAAACGTCTTTGAAGTCCCGATTCTAAGCCGTTAAGCATGGTGCACTAAACTATCAAGTAGTCATCATATTTAGCTAGCCAAACCTTCATAACGTCTGCATCTGCTCCTGCAATAGGTTTGTCACCTAGCGGTGCATTAAGGACATAACTCCTTTGTGCAGTAATGAGGATAAACCTCAGATCATGGATCCAATCCGCATCATTGCTACTAACATCTTTCAACACAATTTTCTCTAGGAACATATCAAAATAAACACAGGGAAGCAACAACGCGAGCTATTGATCTACAACATGATTTGCAAAATACTATCAGGACTAAGTTCATGATAAATTTAAGTTCAATTAATCATATTACTTAAGAACTCCCACTTAGAGAGACATCTCTCTAGTCATCTAAGTGATCACGTGATCCAAATCAACTAAACCATGTCCGATCATCACGTGAGATGGAGTAGTTTTCAATGGTTAACATCACTATGTTGATCATATCTACTATATGATTCACGTTCGACCTTTCGGTCTCCGTGTTCCGAGGCCATATCTGTATATGCTAGGCTCGTTAAGTTTAACCTGAGTATTCCGCGTGTGCAACTGTTTTGCACCCGTTGTATTTGAACATAGAGCCTATCACACCCGATCATCACATGGTGTCTCAGCACGAAGAACTTTCGCAATGGTGCATACTCAGGGAGAACACTTCTTGATAATTAGTGAGAGATCATCTTAAAATGCTACCGTCAAACTAAGCAAAATAAGATGTATAAAAGATAAACATCATATGCAATCAAAATATGTGACATGATATGGCCATCATCATCTTGCGCCTTTGATTTCCATCTCCAAAGTACTGTCTTGATCTCTATCATCACCGGCATGACACCATGATCTCCATCATCTTGATCTATATCAATGTGTCGTCACGTGGTCGTCTCGCCAACAATTGCTCTTGCAACTATTGCTATCGCATAGCGATAAAGTAAAACAATTATTGGGCGCTTGCATCTTATGCAATAGAGAGACAACCATAAGGATTTTGCCAGTTTCTGATAACTTCAACAAAACATGATAATCTCATACAACAACTTATATTTCATCACGTCTTGACCATATCACATCACAACATGCCCTGCAAAAACAAGTTAGACGTCCTCTACTTTGTTGTTGCAAGTTTTACGTGGCTGCTACGGGCTTAGCAAGAACCGTTCTTACCTACGCATCAAAAACCACAACGATAGTTTGTCAAGTTGGTGCTATTTTAACCTTCGCAAGGACCGGGCGTAGCCACACTTCGTTCAACTAAAGTTGGAGAAATTGACACCCGCCAGCCACCTGTGTGCAAAGCACGTCGGTAGAACCAGTCTCGCATAAGCGTACGTGTAATGTCGGTCCGGGCCACTTCATCCAACAATACCGCCAAACCAAAGTATGACATGCTGGTAAGCAGTATGACTTATATCGCCCACAACTCACTTGTGTTCTACTCGTGCATATAACATCAACACATAAAACCTAGGCTCGGATGCCACTGTTGGGGAACGTAGTAATTTCAAAATTTTCCTACGCACACGCAAGATCATGGTGATGCATAGCAACGAGAGGGGAGAGTGTTGTCCACGTACCCTCATAGACCGTAAGCAGAAGCGTTAGCACAATGCGGTTGATGTAGCCGTACGTCTTCACGATCCGACCGATCAAGTACCGAACATACGGCACCTCCGAGTTCAACACACGTTCAGCCGATGACGTTCCTCTAACTCTAATCCAGCCAAGTGTTGAGGGAGATTTTCGTCAGCACGATGGCGTGTTGACGATGTTGATGTTCTACCGACGCAGGGCTTCGCCTAAGCACCGCTACAGTATTATCGAGGTGGACTATGGTGTAGGGGGGCACCGCACACGGCTAAGAGACGATCAACTTGATCAGCTTGTGTCTCTAGAGGTGCCCCCTGCCCCTGTATATAAAGGAGCAAGGGGAGAGGTGGCCGTCCTAGGAGGAAGGCACGCCAAGGGGGGGGGTCCTACTCCCACCGGGAGTAGGACTCCTCCTTCCCTTGTTGGAGTAGGAGAGAAGGAAAGAGGGGGGGAGGAACAAGGAAAAGTGGGCTGCACCCCTTGTCCAATTCGGACCAGAGGGGGAGCGCGCGCCTGCTTCCTTTTGGCCTCTCTCTCTATTCCCGTATGGCCCAATAAGGCTCATATACTCCCCGACAAATTCCCGTAAATCTCCGGTACTCCGAAAAATACCCGAATCACTCGGGACCTTTATGATGTCCGAATATAGTCGTCCAATATATCGATCTTTACATCTCGACCATTTCGAGACTCCTCGTAATGTCCCCGATCTCATCCGGGACTCCGAACTCCTTCGGTACATCAAAACTCATAAACTCATAATATAACTGTCATCGAAACCTTAAGCGTGCGGACCCTACGGGTTCGAGAACAATGTAGCCATGACCGAGACACATCTCCAGTCAATAACCAATAGCGGAACCTGGATGCTCATATTGGCTCCCACATATTCTACGAAGATCTTTATCGGTCAGACCGCATAACAACATACGTTGTTCCCTTTGTCATCGGTATGTTACTTGCCCGAGATTTGATCATCGGTATCTCAATACCTAGTTCAATCTCGTTACCGGCAAGTCTCTTTACTCGTTCCGTAATACATCATCTCGCAACTAACTCATTAGTTGTAATGCTTGCAAGGCTTATGTGATGTGCATTACCAAGAGGGCCCAGAGATACCTCTCCGACAATCGGAGTGACAAATCCTAATCTCGAAATACGCCAACCCAACAAGTACCTTCGGAGACACCTGTAGAGCACCTTTATAATCACCCAGTTACGTTGTGACATTTGGTAGCACACAAAGTGTTCCTCCGGTAAACGGGAGTTGCATAATCTCATAGTCATAGGAACATGTATAAGTCATGAATAAAGCAATAGCAACAAACTAAACGATCAAGTGTTAAGCTAACGGAATGGGTCAAGTCAATCACATCATTCTCCTAATGATGTGATCCCGTTAATCAAATGACAACTCATGTCTTTGGTTAGGAAACATAACCATCTTTGATCAACGAGCTAATCAAGTAGAGGCATACTAGTGACACTTTGTTTGTCTATGTATTCACACATGTATTATGTTTCCGGTTAATACAATTCTAGCATGAATAATAAACATTTATCATGATATAAGGAAATAAATAATAATTTTATTACTGCCTCTAGGGCATATTTCCTTCAGAGGAAGCAACGGCCAGAACCGCACCAACCCATCAACCCGAGCCAAGAGAGACCTGAGCCAAGTCACTTGCTTTAAGTGCCAGAAGACCGGACATTATGCCAATGAATGTCCTGAATCACAGAATGGAAATGGCAATGGAAGCTCTGGGAAGAAGCCAAACCCTTTCAATAGGGGACAGGTGAACCACGTTAACGTGGAGGAGGTTGAAGAGCAGCCGGATGCAGTAATTGGTAAGTTTTGGTTAAGTCATTTACTGCACTCGTTCTTTTCGATACTGGTGCATCGCATTCATACATATCAAGGGGATTTGTGGATAAGTATAACCTGCCCACCAAAGTTCTTAGAACACCTATGTTAGTAAGCTCACCAGGAGCGGAGTATATGGCTAGTAAGGGATGTTTTCAAGTGCCATTGAGTATAGGCAGGCATGTGTTTCCCTCGCATTTAATCATTTTGGAATCACAAGGTTTGGATGTAATTCTGGGTATGGATTGGCTGTCGATGTATGGAGGAAACATCGATTGCGCCAGTAAGTCAATTTTTCTTACCACCCCAGAAGGGAGAAGGATCAAGTATGTATCCCGGCATGTGCCAAAAAGGACTCAAGTAAATTCGTTAACAGGAGTTGTGCAGGAGGAAGTACCAGTAGTGAAGGATTTCCCTGATGTATTTCCAGAGGAGTTGCCAGGCATGCCACCGGATAGAGATATTGAGTTTTTGATTGAGCTTTTGCCAGGCACAAGGCCAATATCTAAGATACCATATAGGATGCCCGCAAAGGATTTGGAAGAGATTAAGAAGCAGATTAAGGAGTTACTGGATAAAGGTTATATTCGCCCAAGTTCTTCGCCTTGGGGATCGCCAGTACTTCTAGTGGAGAAGAAGGATGGATCGTTACGGATGGTTGTTGATTATTGAGGATTGAATGAAGTAACCATCAAGAACAAGTACCCACTACTGATGATCAATGATCTGTTTGATCGATTGCAAGGAGCTAAGGTATTCTCCAAGATCGATCTGCGATCAGGATACCATTAGTTGAAGATTCGAGAACAGGATATACCTAAGACGGCTTTTACCACCAGGTATGGGCTGTACGAGTATACGGTTATGTCATTTGGTCTGACTAACGCACCGACATATTTTATGAACATGATGAAAAAAGTGTTTATGGAGTTTTTGGATAAGTTCGTCGTAGTGTTCATCGATCATATCCTGGTTTACTCGAAGAATGAAGAGGAGCATAAGGAGCATTTGCGTTTGGTACTTGGTAAGCTCAGAGAACATCAGTTATATGCCAAGTTTAGCAAATGTGAGTTTTGGTTGAAGGAAGTTGGATTTCTCGGACATGTTATATCTGGAGAAGGTATAGCAGTAGACCCCACCAAGGTTGACACGGTGACAAGTTGGGAAGCACCAACAATAGTTGGAGAGATCCGGAGTTTTCTTGGACCCGCAGGATACTACCGGAGGTTTATTGAAAATTTCTCGAAGATTGCGAAGCCTATGACGGAGTTGTTGAAGAAGGATACCAAGTTCATATGGACCGAGGAATGTGAGGCCAGTTTCCAGGAGTTGAAGAAACGTTTGGTTACATCACCAGTGTTGATTTTGCCAGATCAGACCAAGGATTATGAGGTGTATTGCGATGCTTCACGTCGAGGACTTGGAGCAGTGCTTATGCAGGAAGGAAGAGTTGTTTCATATGCCTCACAACAGCTTAAGCCTCATGAGTTAAATTATGCCACACATGATTTGGAGTTAGCAGCCGTAGTGCATGCATTGAAGACTTGGAGACATTTTCTCATTGGAAACCATTGCGAGGTGTACACCGATCACAAGAGTTTGAAGTACATTTTCACGCAGAAGGAGTTGAATCTCAGGCAAAGAAGATGGTTGGAGCTCATCAAGGATTATGACATGAGATTGCATTATCACCCCGGAAAGGCTAACGTAGTAGCCGATGCGCTGAGCCGTAAGAGCCATGTCAACACACTAATGACGGGAGATTTACCAAGGGAGTTAGCCGAAAATCTTCGTGAGCTATGTTTGGAGATAGTCCCGAGAGGCTATGTAGCAGCATTGGAGATTCAGTCTACTTTGATGGATAAGATCAGAGAAGCTCAAAGGACTGACAAGGAGATCGCCTCTATTAAGGAGAAAATGAGAAAAGGAAAAGCTAAAGGATTTAGTGAGGATGAGCATGATACCTTATGGTTTGAAGACCGTGTTTATGTGTCCAACGACCCGGAGATCAGGAAGTTGATTCTGCAAGAGGCCCATGATTCACCATATTCGATTCACCCAGGAAATACCAAGATGTATTTGGATTTGAAGGATACTTTCTGGTGGACCGGAATGAAGAAGGATATTGCGGAGTATGTAGCAGTTTGTGATGTATGTCAGAGAGTAAAGGCAGAGCATCAGAAGCCAGCAGGATTGCTACAGCCATTGCCAATACCCGAATGGAAGTGGGATAAGTTAGGCATGTCTTTTATCACAAGATTGCCCAGAACACGCTCGGGCTATGACTCAATATGGGTTGTCGTCGATCGTTTGACAAAGGTAGCTCATTTCATCCCAATGAAGACTACCTATACCAGTGCCAAGTTAGCAAAGATATACATGACCAGGATCATATGTCTGCATGGAGTTCCAAGGAGCATTGTATCAGACAGAGGAACCCATTTAACCTCAAAGTTCTGGAATCAGTTGCATGAAATTTTGGGTACCAGGCTAGAGTTCAGTACAGCTTTCCATCCACAGACAGATGGACAGACCAAGAGAGTCAATCAGATTTTGGAGGATATGCTGAGAGCTTGTGCGCTAGATTATGGATCTAGTTGGGACGAGAATTTGACATACGCAGAGTTCTCTTACAACAACAGTTATCAATCTAGTTTGAAGATGGCCCCTTTCGAAGCCTTGTACGGAAGGAGGTGCAGGACCCCATTGCCGTGGGATGAAGTTGGAGACCGACAGTTGTTTGGACCGGATCTGATTAAGGAGTCTGAACAGAAGGTGAAATTGATTTGCGATAGGCTCAAGGTAGCCCAGTCCAGGCAGAAGAGCTACGCAGATTCTAAACACAAGGAGACCGTTTACGAAGTCAGGGACATAGTTTATCTTCGAGTATCTCCACTTCAAGGAGTTAAACACTTTGGAGTTAAGGAAAAGTTAGCGCCACGTTTTGTGGGACCATACAAGGTTTTGCAGTGTATGGGAGAAGTAGCCTACAAATTGGAATTGCCCGAAGGATTGTCAGGAGTTCACGATGTATTCCACGTTTCCCAGTTGAAGAAGTGCCACGCGGAGATAGCTGATATACCGCTGGGAGATACAGTGCCGCTGGAAGCGATTCAGTTGGACGGTGATTTGACCTATGAGGAGAAACCAGTCAAGATTCTTGAGTATGCCAGTCGAGTCACCCGCAGCAAGGTTATCAAGTTTTGCAAAGTTCAGTGGAGCCACCACACGGAGGATGAAGCCACCTGGGAACGAGAGGAAGAATTGCTGACTCAAGGGCGATATTCATCTTAAGGGGGGTAGGATTGTAACATCCCAAATTTTCAATTTGGAATGTTATAAAATAGATCATTATTGCATACCATATTTTTATTGCATTTTGAGTTGATCTTAGAAATTTCACGCAACTCAAGGACCCTTGGAGAGAGTTGGGGATTTCGTTATTTTCATATTTGAGCGTTCTCAAATTTGGAAAATAGGATCATTTGATTTTATTTATTTTATCTTCAATTATTTCTATTATCAAAATATGAGAGAGGGAATAAAATGACTTTCCCAAAATAAAGAAATATTGAGGATTTAATAAAAAATCAAATAAGATTTTATTTTGGATTTATTTTCTATTTTATTTGAATTTAGGAAAAATATGTGTTTTTCAAAATTGCATTTAGGCCCCAAATAAATGTTCATCCAGTGCGGCTTGATTTTAAAAGTCGGGGAAAATTTATTTCGGGATTTTTGGAGTCCATTTAGTATTCCTTTTGTTTTTTTCTTCTGCGTGAAATTATTTAAAAAAAAGTCGAACCGACCTAACCGGGCCGTGCCCGACTAGGACACCTGGCCCGGCCGGCCTTTATAGCCGCGAGGGCCGACCGGAGACGCAGCCCCAGCCGAAACCGTAGCGCCAGGAGCCACCGCCGCCTCGCCTCGAGCCACGCGTCGCCGCCGCCTCGATCCGCGCGCCGCGCCTTCCGCCGCCGTTGCCTCCTGCTGCCGCCGCACCGGAGCCGCGCCGCCCAGCCGTCGTTCGCCAGAGCCGCCGAGGTAGCCGCCATTGCCTCGGTTTTTGCGAAGAAAACCGATCGGTTTTTTTTCGAAAACCTAGATCTGTTTTTTTCTCCGGTTCGGTTTATTTTTCCGTTTTAGTTTACTTAGCGAGTGTTCGCTCGTTCGTTAATTTTAATGAACGCGTTCATCATTTAGATCCAGATAACGAACGTTCATTCGTTAATCTGTTCATCATTTTTCTTTTTCTTGAATTAAATCCACGATTTTTCTGATCGCGATTCATGATCCGATTTTCGTTCTAGTATAACTTTTCGCTCGTTTATCGGAATCAGGCGATTCAAGCACCTAGAGTTTCGTCTCGAAACCCTCTTTCCGTTTAACCAACTCAAACAAGTTTTTGCCTCTGTAAAATTTGACCTAGATCCAGATTATCAAACGAAGCTTGTTTCTTTTGCCATTTGTCTTTCGTTGCTTCGTTCGATTTGGTTCTTTTTGCCAACCGGAGTTCTTAAGTTGAACTTTCTGGTTAGATCTCTTATTTGAGTTTTATCTGTGCATTAGTTGAGTATTTATTGTATGCTTGTTTGTTTGCAATAGAGTACCCGGAGTGCGCCGCTTGCTACTTCGAATCGCTAGGTTTTGCGGATCATCAGCAAGGCAAGTAACAGTTTGATCATACCTCTTACTACCCAGTTTTTATTGCATTAGATCAACCCTCACACATTGCATGATTAGGATCTAAGTAAATTGTGGGTTTGGGGAGTAGATGAGGTAGTACCTATCACCTGTTTTATTATCAAACCTTTGGGAGTTACTTCTACGTTTGCTTATTTATGCCATGCTATGCTAGTAGACGTGGATTGGGTGAGTGAAATCCATGACAGATGTGAGTTTGTTAAATTAATGGTTTATCTAAGGTGGCAACTTAAATACACATCTGGGTGGATTGAGGCACCTGGGTATTCCGGTGATTGCCTGTTTTTCTTTTGGACCGCGACCCAGGCTCAAAGGGATCATGCGATTATTCATGCTAGAAACTCCCGTGTGCAGCCACAAGCTACTATGGGCTCTAGCATAGTTGATTAAGTCGTGCGAACTCTTACAGTGGTAGACTAGCAGATCTAGGGGAAAGTAGGTGTAACGGTCTACCCGATCGTAAGGTGCTAGCGCTTCTGAAAGACTATGTCTCGGTCATCCGTTTCTCAAACACCATGTAGTGCGAGAATCCCAACGGAGGAGATCGAGTCTTGTGGGGAAAAGTGCACAAACCTCAGCAGAGTGTATAAACTAATCATGGTTAGCCGTGTCCCCGGTTATGGACATCTTGAGTGTCTAGTACTTGGATTATCATGTGGATCTCATCATGTTACTCTAAATAATTTGTTGGGTTTTTTAATGATGATTCTTAATCGGGATTGAGAGGATGTCTACACTCTCAATGTTTAACAACTACCATGATAGTTAAATAAAATTTATTCCTTTGCAGTAGGGAAAAATTGGCTTTACGCAAAAATGTAACCATAGAGCTTTCCACCAGCCAAATATGCATATAGTATAGTCTTATTTCCTTCATTGCTCTCTATGTGTTACATTGCCAGCATATTCCATGTGCTGACCCGTTTCAGGCTGCAACGTTCATGTTGCAGACTTTTCAGACGACGAGTAAGATGCCTTTTAGGTCGTGGTTCTATACTCAGTGATGCCGTTGGAGTTGATGGACTCACTTATCTTCCAAGCCTTTCGTTGTTATCGTTATTAGATGGCCTTAAGCCATATTTATTGTAATAAGTTCTCTTTTGAGACACTCGATGTAATAAGTGTGTGGTTGCTACTCTGTTATAAATCCTTCAAGTACTGTGTGGTGTCAGCATTACTTATCCAAGGATGACACCTGAGCACAGAGATTGGACCGTTTGAGGTCTGGTCGCTACATCAGGGTGAGTATAGATGCCAACTAGTGTACCCCTCTCGGAGGCCGAAGTGTGAATCCCGAAGGGACTTTCCTCTTCTTCCTCCATAACAACCTCTTCAGCTTCATCCCTCCTTAGATCTTCCTGAACCGACCTTATGTCTCCTTCTCCATTGTTGAAGGGTGAGGAAGACATGATTTTGATCTAGTTGAATCTATCAAAAAATAGCAAGAAAAGAGAACAGAGGATTTCTCTGCGATACGGTGATCAACAGGTTCGGGAAGTATATATAGATTTTTTATCTTGGGGGACAAGCATACGGAAGAAAAAGGGAGTATGGATGGTGTCCCAGGTGGGCACAACACCCACCTGGGTGCGTCAGGTGTCTTGTGCCCACCAGGGGACGCTTCCTGGAAGTATCGTTATTTCCAAAAAAATTAAATATTCCAAAACTGATAAAAATATATATTTGTGGATTTTTTGGAGTCCGTTTACTTACCGTATCACGTACCTCCTTATTTTTCATGATTCTGGAGTGTTCCGGAAGGACTCTTTTACGTGTTCTTCCGGTGTCAAAGTATGGATAACATTACTTTTAACATTAATGGGCGTACCTAAGATATAATGCTTTATTCGTTGCCCATTGACATCCTTCGGGTTAGTACCTTCAGAGTTATTTATTTTGATGGCTCCAGACTGGTAAACCTCCTTGATAACATAGGGGCCTTCCCATTTTGAGAGGAGTTTTCCAGCAAAGAATCTGAAACGAGAGTTGTACAAAAGAACATATTCTCCTACTTTAAACTCATGCTTTTGGATTCTTTTGTCATGCCATCTTTTTACTTTTTCTTTGAATAATTTTGCATTTTCATAAGCTTGGTTTCTCCATTCATCTAAAGAGCTGATATCAAATAATCGCTTTTCACCAGCAAGTTTGAAATCACAATTGAGCTCTTTGATGGCCCAATATGCTTTATGTTCTAACTCAAGAGGCAAATGTCAATTTTTTCCATAAACCATTTTATATGGAGACATACCCATAGGATTTTTATACGTTGTTCTATAAGCCCAAAGTGCATCATCTAATTTCTTAGACCAATTCCTCCTGGACCTATTAACAATCTTTTGCAAAATTAATTGTATTTTCTATTGCTAAGTTCAACTTAACCACTAGACTGAGGATCATAGGGTGATGCAATTATATGGTTAACATCATACTTGGCAAGCATTTTACGGAAAGCACCACGAATAAAGTGTGAACCACCATCAGTCATTAAATATCTAGGGACTCCAAACCTTGGGAAAATAACTTCCTTAAGCATTTTAATGGAGGTGTTGTGATCAACACTACTGGTTGGAATAGGTTCTACCCATTTAGTAACATAATCAACAGCAACCAAAATATGTGTATACCCATTAGAGGAAGGAAAAGGTCCCATATAATCAAATCCCCAAACATCAAATGGTTCTTCAACAAGTGAGTAATTCATAGGCACTTCTTGACGGTTACCGATATTACCTATTCTTTGACATTCATCACAAGATAAGACAAACTTACGAGCATCCTTGAAGAGAGTAGGCCAATAAAATCCAGATTGCAATACCTTGGAGCAGTTCTATCTCTAGCATGATGCCCTCCATAAGCTTCGGAGTGAAATTTCCATAGGATTTGTCCCTGTTCATGCTTAGGTACACAACGTCTAGTAATACTATCTACTCCTTTATAAAGATGTGGGTCATCCCAAAAGTAATGTCTTAAATCTAGAAGAATTTTTTTTGTTGGTATGTAAAGCTAGGTGGTAAATATTTAGCAACAATGTAATTAGCGTAATCAGCATACCAATGAGTATTATGAGAAACATTTATTGTAGCTAACTGCTCATCAGGAAAACTATCATCAATATGTAGTTGGTTATCAGGAAAATTTTCAAGCCTAGACAAATTATCAGCTACTGGGTTCTCAGCTCCTTTTCTATCAATGATATGTACATCAAATTCCTGTAACAAGAGAACCCATCAAATAAGTCTAGGTTTAGCATCTTTCTTTTCCATAAGATATTTAATAGCAGCATGGTCTGTGTGAACAGTTACTTTGGAATCAACAATATAAGGTCTAAATTTATCACAAGCAAACACAACTGCTAAGAATTCTTTTTCAGTAGTAGCATAATTCCTTTGAGCACTGTCTAGAGTTTTACTAGCATAATGAATTACATTAAGTTTCTTATCAACTCTTTGTCCTAGAACAACACCAACATCATAATCACTAGCATCGCACATAATTTCAAAAGACAAGTTCCAATCAGGTGGTTGAACGATAGATGCAGAAATTAAGGCTTTCTTGAGTGTTTCAAAGGCTTATGAACAATCATCATCAAAAACAAAAGGGGTATCCTTTTGCAAAAGATTCCTAAGAGGCCTAGAAATTTTAGAAAGGTCTTCGATAAATTTCCTATAGAAACCAGCATGACCTAAGAAAGTACGAATACCTTTTATATCTTGAGGACATGGCATTTTCTCAATTGCATCAACCTTAGCTTGGTCCACTTTAATACCTCTTTCAAAAATTTTATGACCCAAGACAATGCCTTCATTAACCATAAAGTGGCACTTCTCCCAATTCAAGACAAGATTTGTTTGTTCACATCTCTGCAAAACTCGATCAAGATTGCTTAAACAAGCATCAAAAGACCTCCCATAAATAGAGAAATAATCCATGAAAACCTCAACAATCTTTTCACAAAATTCAGAGAATGTAGCAGTCATACATCTTTGAAAGGTAGCAGGGGCATTACATAAACCGAAAGGCATACATCTATAAGCATAGGTTCCAAAGGGACAAGTAAAAATGGTCTTTTCTTGATCAGGTTGAGAAACAAGTATTTGTGAAAAACCAGAATATCCATCAAGGAAGAAAAAGTGTGTGTGCTTAGATAATCTTTCAAGCATTTGATCAATAAAAGGCAGAAGGTAATGATCTTTCCTAGTTGCTTTTAAATTTTCTAAAATAAATTACCATTATATAGCCTATAAAAATTCTTTGTGGAATAAGTTCATTCTTATCATTAGGAACAACAGTTATACCTCCTTTCTTAGGAACACAATGAACAGGACTTGCCCATCTAATATATGCTATGGAATAGATTATACCTGCTTCGAGAAGTTTTAATATTTCTGTTCTTACCACTTCCTTCATCTTCGGATTTAACCGGCGTTGGTGATCGACAACAGGTTTAGCATTAGGTTCCATATTAATTTTGGGCTGACATAGAGTGGGACTAATGCCCTTTAAATCATCAAGAGTATATCCAATAACAGATCGGTGCTTCCTTGGAACTTCCAATAATCTTTCTTCTTCATGTTCGGAAAGGTTAGCACTAATAATAACAGGATATATCTTCTTTTCATCGAGATAAGCATATTTCAAAGTGTCTGGCAATTGTTTTAATTCAAACACAGGATCACCTTTAGGTGGATGAGGACCTCCTAGAGTTTCGATAGGCAAATTGTGTTTAAGCAGAGGTTGTTGTTCGAACAAGATTCTATTTATTTTATTTATTTCATGCATATGCAAATCATTTTCATGGTCTAGCAAATATTGTTCTAAAGGATCAGTAGGAGGTACAACAATAGAAAAAATACCAATAATTTCATCCTTACTAGGCAATTCTTTCTTATGATGCTTTCTACTAAACTTGGAAAAATTAAACTCATGAGACGCATCACCAAAACTAACACTGACAGTTTGTTTCTCACAATCTGTTTTAGCATTAACGGTGTTCAAGAAAGGTCTACCAAAGATAATGGGACAGAAGTCATCTTGTGGGGAACCAAGAACAAGAAAATGAGTAGGGTATTTTATTTTCCCACACAAGACTTCAACATCTCTAACAATTCCAAGTGGTGTGATGGTGTCTCTATTAGCAAGTTTAATAGTAACATCTATGTCGTCTATCTCAGCGGGTGCTATGTCATTCATAATTTCTTGATATAAAGTAAAAGGAATAGCACTCATGCTAGCACCTATGTCATATAAACCATGATAACAATGATCTCCTATCTTAACTGAGACAACGAGCATGCCAACAATAGGTCTTTGTTTATCTTTACCATCGGGTTTGGCAATTCTAGCAGCTTCACCAACAAAGTAAATAACATGCTCATCAATATTATCGACCAGGAGATCCTTAACCATAGCAACTCTAGATTCTAGTTTTATTTTTTCAGCTGGCTTAGGTGTTCTAATATAACTTTTATTAACTATAGTTGAAACTTTAGCATGTTCCTTCATCCTAACAGGGAAAGGTGGTTTTTCAATATAAGCAGTAGGAACAACTGGATCAACATTATAAATAACAGTTTCATCTTTAGCTATTACCGGTTCTTTAATTTCTTCTTTAATAGGTGGGTGATATTTAAACCACTTCTCCTTAGGGAGATCAACATGAGTAGCAAAAGATTCACAAAAGGAGGCTACTATCTCAGAGTCAAGTCCATATTTAGTGCTGAACTTTTGAAAAGCATCGGTATTCATAAAAGATTTGACACAATCAAATTTAAGCTTAATACCTAACTCTTTACCTTTGTCGAGTTCCCAATCTTCGGAGTTGTGTTTAATTTTTTTCCAAAAGATCCCATCGGAATTCAATAGTTTTCTGCATAAAGGAACTAGTACAAGAAGTATCAAGCATGGATTGATCATTATGAGAAAGTCGAGCATAAAAGTTTTGAATAATAATTTCTCTTGAGAGCTCATGGTTGGGGCATCAATATAACATTTACTTAAGCCTCCCCCAAGCTAGAACGATACTTTATCCTTCACGAGGCCAAAAATTATATATATATAATTCCGATCACGATGAACTACATGCATAGGATAATTTTTTTATGAACTCCAATTTCAATCGATTCCAATTCCAAGATCCAATATCATCACATAGCCTATACCATGCCAATGCTTTTCCCTTCAAAGATAAAGGGAAAACCTTCTTATTAGTTTCATCTCCGGGTAAACATGCAAGCTTAAATAATCCACCAATTTCATCCACATATATCAAGTGCATATCAGGATGTTTGGTTCCATCTCCTGCATAAGGATTAGCTAGCAGTCGTTCTATCATACCCGAAGGAATTTCATATTCAATATTTTCAGTAGATGCGGTAGGTTGAGGGGTAACTAATTGTGGTTCCGGTTGAGGTGAAGATATCCCAAACAAACCCCTCAAAGTATTGTTCTACATAGTAACAAGTGACAATAAATTTCAGCACATAGTAATAATTTTTCCTTACCAATTTCCACTTACCAAGAGCGCTTCACTCCCCGGCAACGGTGCCACAAAATAGCTTTGATGACCCACAAGTATATGGGATCAATCATAGTCCTTTCCATAAGTAAGAGTGTCGAACCCAACGAGGAGCGGAAGGAAATGACAAGTGGTTTTCAGCAAGGTAATGTTTCCAAGCGCTGAAATTGTAAGTAACAGAGTAGTTTGATAGCAAGATAATTTGTAACGAGCAAGTAATGGTAATAGTGACAAAGGTGCAGCAAGGTAGACCAATCCTCTTGAGACAACGGACAGGCCAAAACGGTCTCTTATGATAAGAAAAGCGTTCTTGAGGGTACACGGGAATTTCATCTAGTCACTTTCACCATGTTGGTTTGATTTGTGTTCACTACTTTGATAATTTAATATGTGGGTGGACCGGTGCTTAGGTGTTGTTCTTACTTGAACAAACCTCCTACTTATTATTAACCCCCTCGCAAGCATCCACAACTACGAGAAAAGTATTAAGAATAAATTCTAACCATAACATTAAACTTTTGGATCCAATCGGGCACTTACGGAATAGCGCATAAACTAGGGTTTAAGCTTATGTCACTCTCGCAACCCATCATCTAATAACTACTCCACAATGCATTCCCTTAGGCCCAAATATGGTGAAGTACGACGTTCACATGACACCATTAAGGGAATCACAACATACATACTATCAAAATATCGAACACATATCAAGTTCACATGATTACTTGCAACACGATTTCTCCCGTGACCTCAAAAACAAAAGTAACTACTCATAAATGATAATAATTTTCAAGATCATAGGGGTATTAAATAGCATATTGGACATAAACATATAATCTTCCACCAGATAAACCATATAGTAATCAATTACAAGATGTAATCAACACTACTAGTCACCCACAAGCGCCAATTTATAGTTCCGGTAACATGATTGAACACAAGAGATGAACTAGGGTTTGAGATGAGATGGTGTTGTTGAAGATGTTGATGGAGATTGCCCTCCCCAAGATGGGAGAGTTCTTGGTGATGATGATGACGATGATTTCCCCTCCAGGAGGGAAGTTCCCCCGGCGGAATCGCTCCGCCGGAGGGCAAAAGTGCTCTTGCCCAAGTTCCGCCTCAAGATGGCAGTGCTTCGTCCCGAAAGTCCTCTCCCTCTTAATTTTTCTAGGTCAAAATGACTTGTATACCAAAGGATGGGCACCGAAGGTGGGTTGGGCTGAGCACAGCCCACCAAGGCGCGCCCTGGTGTCTTTGCTCACCAGGTGGCCCCCCTCCGGTAGTTATTTGCTCCAGCATTTCTTATTTATTCCATAAAAATTCCTTGTGAAGTTTCAGCTCATTTGGAGTTGTGCAGAATAGGTAGCCTAATGTAGCCTTTTTAGGTCCAGATTTCCAGCTGCTGGAATTCTCCCTCTTTGTGTGAACGATGCATATTATGAGAGAAAAGGCATTATAATTACTCCGAAAAGCATTATTATGCATAAAACATTATAAATAACAGTAGGTAAACATGATGCAAAATGGATGTATCAGACGGGCAGCTGTCGGTGGCCTCGAGATGGGCCACGCCAATAGCAGGGCTGGGGCGAAGCAGGGTGCTTCGGGGGAGGGGGGAGGGGTAGGGCTGTAGGAGGGATGGGGTCTTCGGCATGGTCGAGCTGCCCGTGGCCGGCACAGTGGGTGCCAATCGTGGCCGAGGGCTGCTCCTCCCCTTCCCCTTTCCCCAGCCTATTGTTTCTTGGCTGCTGTCCTGGCGATGCATGAGGCGGGACGATCGTTGGTGGTTCCGGTAGTGGTTGGAGTTGGCTCTGTCCAAAGCCATCTCCTTTTATGGTTCTGCGACGGTCTAGATGCAGGGCGGCATCCCTAGAAGTGGGAGGCGCGTTGGTCTTGGGCAGATTGCGTAGCTCGGGCGGTTAGCAGAGCAAGGGTGCGTCGGAGGGGTTGGAGCACCGGGGTACATCACTTGCCTGGTCTTTGTATTGGCCGACGGTGACGGCGTCCACGGACGTCGTTTCCTCCTTGCAGGCTTCGTCGTGGTGCTCCCTCTCTATTCGGGGTTACTTCAGGTGAAAACCTAATATGCAGGATCGGACGGTGGTAGCTACGTGGTCGTTGCCTTCTTGGAGGCATCATGTTGGAGTTCTCGCTTCGTTGTCGGCCGTCTCACCACTCCTTGGTGATCTCTCACGGTGGTCTCTGTCGACTCATAGCAGTTCTTTCATGCTTATCTGTAGCATGCTAGCTAGTCTTTGGACTGGAGTAGTGTGTCGGTGCCAACACTTTTGTATCTCGTCTTGTGTGTGTGTGAGTGTGTGTGTGTGTGGGGGGTGATGTGTATTTGTATCGGTCTCTCGGATGTACTGGTGATGGTTGCTTTATAATATAAAGCAGGGGGGCTTTTTGGTAGCGAGTTCTGCAAAGAGATGGAGTGGGGTTAAAATGGTTGGATGCACTTTTATTTCACTTGGTGTCTTTATTTTATTTTTTGAACTCTCCAACCTCTTTATTTATTCAGTGGTAAATAACAAAGGATCTTTTACAATAAGAGGTACCAATGCACTAGGGGCCTCATCAAACCATGTGCTAGGGGGAGAGGATCTAGCCAATCTTGCTAACTCATGAGCAACCGAATTTGATTCACGGTGGCAATGCTCGAATCGGACTTGACCTAGAACGCATGTCATGTGGTAGCAATCATCAATCAATGCTGCAGCCGGGCTAGCAATTAAACCACCATCTTGCATTGCTTGTATCACATCACTATTATCTGAGCTAATCACCAATCTTCACCTGCTACATTAAGTCCAAACCGGAGTGCAAGGGCTTCGGCCATTAAGGCATCCATGCATTCACCTGCTACATTATTTCCTGCCGCTAAAAGGTTTCCAGAACTATCCCAAAGTACAACAACCGCTGTGCCTTGTAGAGAGTCCAGGTCAAAGCCCGCATCAACATTAAGATTTACTGTCCCGGCGGGCGGACACACCCAAGGGTTTCTTT
Source organism: Triticum aestivum (assembly GCF_018294505.1). NCBI lineage: Eukaryota > Viridiplantae > Streptophyta > Magnoliopsida > Poales > Poaceae > Triticum > Triticum aestivum. The sequence goes on from NC_057812.1 coordinate 615,803,986, forward strand.
GAATTTTTGCTTTTGGCTTAGAGGCTGCAAATCCCGAATCAACAATGATTTTTTTCTTTTGACTCTGTGTCTTGATTAGTCAGGTTCATTATGCTATGATAAATATTTATTTTTAGAGTGAATTTCGGTTTTTACCCCTTGTTTTGACATTTTTGACACTAATTACCCCATTTAGCAAGATTTCATCCATTTTACCCCATTTAGCAAAAATGTTGCCACAGTTTACCCCGTTTAAATTTTTTGAGCATTTTGACTGGTGGGTCACAATTGTCGGGTCCAGCTGGCATGCCACGTCATTGGTTTTTCCTGGCTATTTTTCTCACTGCTGAACTGGGCAGCGCCGCTTCTTCTGACCGGCTCAGCCGATGGAGGTCGCTCGCGGCACGTCCAACGTTCAAGTCGGCCGCGCGCCACGCTCGCCTCCCATGGCTTCTCGTTTGTGTTGCTCTCCCCCAATTAACATTCAAACTGATTTTCTTATAAGCATCAAGTTCCTCTAGCATGTTCACCATGCCTGCATCATCTGTTAACTCAATCATGGAGTTCCCGTTGGCCCCCTTCTTCTGATAATTAGGGCTGTCCCAAGGGTTGGAACCCAATTCCTTCATCTTCTCCTTTATATCAAAATAAATAATGAAATACCTCTCAATCATCTCTGGCTCTGGATTCTTGTATCCACGGACATGTAAAATATGCCTAACACTCTACATCTCCGTTGCCATCCGCTTTGTGCAAGAAAAAGAAAAATGAATTAGTGGCTGCAATCATAATATACTCTAATACGGTGAACGAACACGTTTCAGCATGCATCATAAGATACAAAGATCCAAACTTCCTTTACAGCTAGCAAGTAACAACACATACTCTTCAGTCAACATATTTGCTACCTAGATATTTAGATATGTAGGTGCATCAGAGTTAGTAAAGTAGTATATTTACACCACTTTAATCTAATCTACAGAACCATCCATACTTAAGGCCATATATGATAACTGAAGAAAAGCATACATGATTTTAGATTATATTGGTAACAATTTCTCCTATAATTTATTCAATGGTAATATGACATGCTGATCAAGTACAATCGTCCCATCAGAATACTTCAAACCGGAAATGAGTTTAGTAGGGAGAAAAATAGACAGAAAAAACCCGTTGACGTGGCATGCCAGCTAGACCTGACAAATCGTGACCCGTAGGTCAGAACGCACGCAAAATTTAAAAGAGGGTAAATTGTGGCAACACTTGTGCTAAATGGAGTAAAACGGATGAAATCCCGCTAAATGGGGTAATTAGTGTCAAAAAAGTCAAAATAGGGGGTAAAAACCGGAATTCACTCTTATTTTTAACCAAACAAAAAATAGATAATTGCCGGCAAGGGGCAGCGCAAGGCAGTGCGGTGGCTGCCGGTGCGAGGCAGTGTGGCGGCGGGCGGTGGCGCGGGAGCGAAATGGCGTGATGGTGGGCGACGCGGCAGCGAGGCGGCAGGCAGCGCCGGCGTTTATGGAAAGTTGGGGCAAAAAAAGTTTCTACAACTGTTCCGTAAAGTGGCCATAATTTGATGGGAAAACTATCTTCTTGTAAATGCGTGGAAAGAAAAGGCCTAGTTTACGGAATCTTCTAAAATTATAGATAATTTAAGGGAACTATCGAAGAAATTTTTTACCTTAATTTTTTATAAATGATAGTACGGGAGCTGTCAGTGATGCAGCCGTCCGAGCAGCAGCACTCCCGTCCGGGAGGGACCAATCGCGGTCATCCCAACCATCCGGGGCACGCGCCAGACACGTCCCGCCACGTTCAAGGCGCGCGCGTGGCGTCACCATGTCGACACCCGACACCGCGGCAGTACGGGACGCAGCGCCAGTACGCAGTGTGATTAAGATATGCGCAGCCGGAATCCTTCCTGGAGATCGTGCCGTAATGCCTTTGATACGCGGTAATATAGTAATGCCGCAACTACTATACTAGCATATAGCATAGACAAATCTTAATGGGCCAAACAAGTTGCAGCAGCAGCTAATCACAGGAGAGATCCGATGGTGCAGATTAAGTACACCTCTTAATTTCTTATAGTATATGCACAATTAGGCAAGCAGTGTCGAATTTCACGAGCAACCTGTACTTAAAAGTATATATGTACGGCCTGAAATCATTTTCTTGGTGTTTTATCTTTAGTGGCGACCATTACCCTAATTTGCCACTGGTAACTCGTTTGGGAATCTTGTGAGGCCTCCATCTCGACCTAAAGATGCAGGCAGACGCATCCGTGCCGTCTGTTTCCGTTCACACCGCCAAAAATGCACTAATCTTTGTTGTTTTATAATCATGCTTGTTCTAATTATGATTCTGTGGACAGACGCGGACATGCCGACCCTGTCCAGTTGCATCCCTGTTGCTCTATTCACTTGGCCATAAAGTCTCTACATCTCTAAGCTAAAAGGTGTATAAAAGCATCTGTAGCCGGATGCTTTAAACCCTCTCTCATACGCCCGCGGCCCGGTCAGTGACCGGATATGAGAGGGAAGGAAAAAAGTGACCCAACTGGATCCCACATCATTCCTATATGTCCGGGCTGTCCGTGAATCCTCATATTGAGGGCAAATGTTGGGAGGATATGAGGGCTCGCGGACGCGCCCAGACAAGCCCGGCCAGTCCGCCATGTAGGACGCAGCCCTACCCCGAACCATCTTTTCTCTTTCTTTATTCATTCTTTTCTTTCTTTATCTTCCTCTGCACCAATTACGTGCAAGTGCCCGATCATATGAGAAAGAAATTGAGAAGTGTGGCTGGGCGAATGGACAAATAAGGGCTTAAAACGGACACTCCCGATCATTGACCGGGCACGTCCGTGGACGTTTAGGGGCTCATATTTGCTAAGTCTGGATGTAGACGCTCTAAGTTTGCGAAGGTGTCCCTGGACCCAAATCTCTCGTGTACATCAATTCTATGTCCGTATGGCCCTATCACACTTCAGTTATGACAGGCCTTTCGTTTTGCAATGTTCAACGCGAAATTGAATAGCGTAATTTTGCATGCATATATACACATATTTTGTTAGTTAAATTGTAGTCAAAATTAAGTTAGGCTTAATCCTAGAGGCTGCCTTATTACAAACTTGGAAGGAGAGAGTAAGATTTATGTTTCTTTATTACATGTGGACTTAGACATATTTAGCTAAATGAATTATGTGCGGCCGTATGTGACACTGACGCATGTGATGACATCAATCATTTGCATATAGATAATAACTAGGATGTGACCACCTAATTGTCCCAAGCTAACTCCATCAAACATATCATGATCTGATAGTTAATGTTTACAATCTCAATAGAGAACAATTAGGGACCTCTCTAACCTGTTCGGGAAGATTCACACAAAATAATGCCTCAATGCCATATATAACCCGTAGGGAGCTTGCTAGCTAATAGTACTAGGCGTGATTAGGTTCCCTCTCTATCCTCTCCACAAAAAGTTCAATGGATCTGCAGCAAGTAATGGAGCATCAACAATTCGACGACGCTGTCCCGAGCAGCATGATCTGGCCGTTAGAGGCAGACAACGGTTTCACCGACGAGCTGCTGTCTTTGCAGTTACCGGACCTGGACCTTGACTTCGACATCCACGAGTTCTCCGGACCGGCAACGGCACCGGCGAAAGCGGCCTCCTCGGGTGGCTCAGGATTGGTTGGTTCCGGTTCAGGATCGCATAAGAAGCTCAGCCACAACGCGTACGAGCGCGACCGGCGGACGCAGCTCAATCAGCTCTACTCGACTCTCCGTTCTCTCATCCCCAACGCAGATCACACTGTAAATCACTCCTTTACTCTTTGATGCGAGTTAATTAGGAGGTAGTAATAGCCCTAACGATTAAGATGAAATATTTACACATTATGACCGATGTGTATCTCCCTATCTCGTGCGGCATGCAGAAGAAGCTGAGCATTCCGACGACGGTGTGTCAGGTCCTCGACTACATACCCGAGCTGCAGAAGCAGGTCGAGGATCTGGAGAAGAAGAAACAGGAGCTCACTAGAGCCAAATGCAGAGAAAGACTGCAGCGCGTCAAGGACAACACAGGCCGTATTGTTTCTGCCACTCCTCTCGATGGCAACGAAATCATGGTCCAGGTTAGCCTGCTTAGTAACATGGCTGCAAGTCTTCCTCTGTCCAAGTGCATAAACGTATTTGAGAACGAAGGCCTTCACCTCATCAGTTCATCGACTTTCTCCACCGAGGTCAATAGAACATTTTACAGCTTCCACTTTGAGGTACATTTTTACATGCGCCCTTCATTTCCTGTTCATACTGTACTAACATGGTAGACGACACAAATGCAAGAGAATCATCTTTAATGCGTTTAAAAGTGTCAGTCTTATGCAAATATATTTTATATTTTTTACTCTTGTTAACCCACCCCCTTTCATTGCATAATACAAGGTATTTTTAACATTGGCACGTTGATAAAGGTGTAACCTTTATTTTCCCCACACACAAAAAAAAAACTTAACCTTTATTTTGTATATGAATATAGATGATGTTCCTAAAAGACAACAAGAAAACGTGAAACATTTTTACAAAATGAAACATCAGCTCCATAGCACCGTGAACCCCCTTGCAATTTGCGTGCATGCAGATAAGAGAAGACAACCTGGTATCATCGAGATTCCATTGAATCTTGAAACTCAAAAATGTGTTAGTTATCAACTGCAAACCCAATTTACGACTAGTATTCACTGTTGGCTCTTGTCTCGACGAGAGCTTAGATACAATATCCCATATATGTGTATGTTTCAACGACAAAAATCCACCATTTCATCATCCAATGGTTTATGTAGTTGGCATTGTGTTGGTACCACATTAGCATGTGACAACTTGTTACAAAAGGCTGGTGACTAGTGTGTCATTACGTGCTAATGAAAGATTCTAAAAATGTGTTAAAGCATAAGTTAGCACCTATATAATTAAAGTAGCGGATGTATTGGTACCAAAGGTACCACATGGTAACTTGTCGAAGAATTGGATGGTGACTAGGGTGTTATTACATGGTAACAAAAGAGTCCAAACTTTTTTTTGTTGAAATATAACCAAGTGAGATCTAGTTTTTTAAGCTTTTGTCGATATGGAGACAACCATGAACACATGTTGTCAATGGGGTCGACAATTTGAGCTAAATAACAATTTTTATCTCTGAAAATAAATTTAGCGTGTTGTTGTCATCACTTGTAAATTTGCTCTATGTGTATATAGCAATTTTATTTTCCTCCTTATGCGCACATAATTATTTACTCTTTTGCATGCAATCTTTTAAAACTTCGTGTGGCTGATGAATGTGTGGCATGTTCGGAATAATTGGACCATCCGTTCCAGAAGTGATGTTGATTCACTTTTTCCTCGGTAATTTATTTATACAGTCAGATATCAAGGTGTGAGGGCACAAAGCAAACTAACCTTCAATTTACACCCCTAAATCAAAATTTGCAATGGTCTGTAGTGTTGGTCTATAACTATACGCCCATTTGCAATTTGTGCATAACTATATGCCATTCGCAAGGTTGTTGATTGCATGTGCATTTTGGACACCCTCAAGCCTTAGGTTCCATTAATCAATTCTCATTTATGTGCTCGTGCGTGGATACTCATGTTGGTGCCTAATAATCATCAACCATTTTCTCTTGTGTTATTGCCCCTAACAAAATTTGTACGTTATTGATATTGTTGATTATCTATAGGGGGCAAGATGGTAAGATGAGTATTTGCATTGGCTATAATTTTTTGATGATTTTCCAATCTTTTATTCACTCCTTGCACTAGATTAAAAATGGTTTTCATGTAAGATCTGTCCAAGTGCAACAATGATGATCTATGGGTTATGATTTTTCGGGGGATATGAAGATATATTTGTTATGGCCTGCTTAGATAGGACCATGAAGATCTAACATATGCTATCTAGGTAAGTACAATTATCTAGATCTAATGGATGCGGTCTATGTAGAAACATTTATATAGATCCAAGCAATGCAGTCTGTTTAGTTACACTCTATGTAGATCTAATAGATGTGATATTGCAGGTACAACTTTATAGATCTAACATATGTCTATTTTTATATATTGTTATGTACATTTAACTATCACGATCTCTTTAGGTACAGTTATGAAGATCTAACATATGTGTTTTGTTTAGTTATGGATATATAGAACTAAAAGCTATGGTCTGTTTAGATAAGGTTATCTATATCTAGCTAATACAATATGTTTAGACACAATTATGTATGTCTAACAATGTACAAATAAAGAGATGACCCACCAGATCAATATTATGAGAACTTGTAGCACATCACACAATTTGAACTGTAACAGAAAACCGTTCATACTTCTCTTAGAAATGAGACCCACGTGACTCGCAAAACGTAGGTATATAAAAAGTACAATCAAGGAATTTTTTGTACTTTGAATACTCATATGATTCGTATTAAGCAAATGATGAATTTACGGAAGGGTAAATTATGCTTGTGCCACTACTTAGATCGGATATTCGGAGGCTGCCACTAAATTTGTCAAAATTGTTGATGTAACACCAACTTGTGCGGTGAAATTGATCAAAAGGTCATGTGCGACATTAGCCCAAGTTGCCACCGGGTCTTCCCTCCATCGTTGCAGTTTCCTTTGACCCATTTCTTCCTCCATGAGAGCAACCACTTTGCAATTTGATCTGTTGAGACTTGACTTCCATCTTAAACACACAACAATCACTAGTAGAAAAGGGGGCAAAGGTCCAGGCCAGGTCAGCCCATTAGTCCCGGTTCAGTCACAAACCGGGACTAATGTGAGCATTGGTCCCGGTTCGTGCGGCTAAGGAATTAGTCCCGGTTCACCTGAGCCCTTTAGTCCCGGTTTGTGGCACGAACCGGGACTAAAGGGTGCGATGCCCTTTAGTTCCGGTTTGTGTCTCAAACCGGGACTAAAGATTAGACCTTTAGTCCAGATTTGAGACACAAACCGTGACTAAAGGGTGCAATGCCCTTTAATCCCGGTTTGTGTCTCAAACCGGGACTAAAGGTCCCATTTTCAAACTCTACCCCCCGGGTGGATCGCCTTTTTTGTTTCGAAAAAATCAAAAGAAAATGATAAAAACTTTAAAAAATAAAATCCTTCGGGAGGTAGTTATATTACTACATCTACTAGTTAGGAAAATTTAAAAACTTAAATTTGGACATGTTTGCAAAAAATGTAGGGAAAATGTAAAATAGCTATAACTTTTGCATACGATGTCGGGAAAAAACGTATAATATATCAAAATGTTCAGAACGAAAATCCGCTTCCGATTTTGACTGCCTATGGCCTGTTTGCAAATTTTTAGAATCCTCAAATTCTAAAAGGAAAAAAAGTTATGCTCAAATTTCAGTTTTTTTTTGAATTTTTGTTAAATCTGGTCAAACTACTTATTCAAGAAGTATTAGTGTTACTAAATAATTATTCAAGAATATTAGTGTTACTAAATAATTATTTTAGTTTTTTTTTGAATTTTGGTCAAATATGGTCAAACTGTGGTCAAACAATGGTCAAGCTACTTATTCAAGAAATATTCGTGTTACTAAATAATTATTTCAGTTTATTTGAATTTTGGTCAAATCTGGTCAAACTATGGTCAAACTAGGATCAAACTGTGGTCAAACTACTTATTCAAGAAATATTAGTGTTACTAAATAATTATTATTTTTTAGAACAATAGTTTCAAACTCAAACCGTGAAATGTGTGACTTCATGCTCAAGCTAAATTCCTGAGGGTTAATAGGATTGACATCTTACTATTGTCAGGAAAACAACAAGCGCAGACTTGGAAACAAGGGAGAATAGAACCCGGAAGTTAAGCGTGCTCAGGCTGGAGTAGTGAGAGGATGGGTGACCGTCGGGAAGTTAGATGATTTGGAATGATGAGGGGTGATTAGAGATTAAAGGTTAAATTGAGCAGTGATGAGGGGTGATTAGAGATTAGAGGTTAAAATAATTCAAAATTTTGAAATTCAAAAAGAAAATTAAAAAAATCATAAAATTTCCTTTAGTACCGGTTGGTGTTACCAACCGGGACTAAAGGTGGACCTCCAGGCAGCGGCCACGTGGAGGGCCTTTAGTCCCGGTTCGTATAAGAACCGGGACTAAAGGGGGAGGCTTTAGTACCGACCCTTTAGTCCCGGTTCCAGAACCGGGACTAAAGGCCCTTATGAACCGGGACTAAAGGCCCTTTTTCTACTAGTGAATGGGTTAACCTCTTCCCGCTAAACACACAATGGATTGTGCTCTTGTTTGCTATGTAAGACTCATGTGCTCTATGTGATTTTACATTCACAAATCCCATCCGTTGATACATAACTTTAGAGTGTTAAGTTTTGACCGGCCATTTATATCATTTTAATAAATTAAATAATTGATAGATTAACAAAGATTTTTGTTTATAGGGAGATTAACAAAGATTGTAGCCTATTATACTTTATTTGAATTGGTAGAAATTTTAGAAAAGAAAACACATTACTTGCACCCTTTAACCCTTGCCTTTTAGTGTGTCACCAAACAACCCACCCAAGTGTGTATTGACATGGTTACATATACTAATATAAATTGGATGCTCCCAAATCATTATAAACCGTTAATATTTTATGGCCCAGTGCATAATATTACCATTAGCTCTTACCACGTAAGATTGTGTTAATTATGGTCAAGGACTATTGTGGACCTTTTATTTCTACAAACTAGGAAGGATGTTATATTGTCCTCTAATCTTAAATAAATAATGAAAATTATTAAGATTCCAATTAATATTTATTCTTGGAGTATCTATATTCAATTTTTGGCTTCAAAACTTAAACATGCATTCTGAGAGGGGGGTAGAGGGAGAGAGGGCATAAATTACATTCAAGACATTAAGGATGCACACAGACAAATTAATTCAAAAGGGAAAAAGAAAAATTGTGATCAAGAGAACAATTGTAGCAAACAAGAGTATGGACTAACAATGATATGGAAACCATAGGGTAACAAGAGGGAACTTCAACAAAGGCACCTTCCAGGAAGGGAACGCCGTGCAAAAACCGTCGTCCCTGGATCTATCCACTTACACCAAAACATCCATTCTGGTGGAACAAATAGGTCAATGGCATTCTTTTAGAGATACACATGCGTGGAGGATATCACATATGCATGTTTTATGTACATAATTGTACATTCGATATTAATCACGTAAGCGAACCAACCTGTGATTGGTTGGTTAGAGGGACAATGGTATCCCCAGCCCACCAGGGTTCAAGTTGGGAGGAGACGTTTCTATTGACGACGAGACACCTACAGTGACTTAGTAAATCTTAAGATGATATGCCGACTCGGTCAAAAAATATATTAATCACCTTAGCAAGTTCGAGAAAAAAATGTTCTACCTTTTGTACCATGCACATATGAAAAAAAAATGTAAATATGCATAATTAAGTACAAAACATAAGCGTTCCCTTTTTGTGGGGGGGGGGGCATAGATATTTGATATGTAATATAAACCAGATGAGATTTTCTTCCAACAATGTAGGACGTGATAATAGGAAAGGACCATACTTCAAGACATTATATTCACTTGTGTGATATATTTAGTTGGAATAAACATCACAGTATATATGGAAGTTACTATTTGAAATGATGTAGCATTAGAGCTGTCAAAATGTGTTGTCTATTCATCTTGTGCTTACTATTTTTCGTCGGTCCAATTAACCCCTGACTACCCACAACAAACTTATCCTTGACTGATATATGGCTAGGATTAAAGTTTTCCCCTCCTAAGTTGGTCATAATTTTTTTTGGAAACTGTATCAAGACCCTAAAAAGGAATAGGAAACATATATAAGTACTAAATTTGGATCTAATTGATTCATGTCTTCACATACAACACGTAAACAATATATATGTAATCAGATGTTCTCTCTCGCAAGAAAAAGTAACCCAATGTTAAATTTAACTTGCATTTTTCGAAGTTCACAAACTGGAATTTGCTTCTTTTTATTCATCAAGAACTAAGTTCACAAATTTTGTCTGAAAAACAGGGAAAACAAACAATAAACAAGGAGTACTGCCCAGCATTCTTCTGTCATGAGCTGGAGAAAGCCTTCAAAGAAAAAGTAGGACCATGTCTGGAGTAATATTGTTTGGATTGATATTATATTGTAATGAAGACTTCTTGTTTTTATTTATGTCACAATAAACGTACTAGTGATGCACGATGTTTATTTATTTTCCAAAAAATACCTAAATCTATTGTAGATGTTCAAATGAAGTACAAAATTACATCGAGGAACCTGGTTCACCGGAGCTGGCCCGGTCTTATTGAAGGGGGAGTCAGGAAGTCTCCGTACACGTGTCTATAAGAATCAGGACTCCAGAGCTGCAATCGTCTCCATTGAACCCTTGAATCGACCCGGAGGCTTCAGACCAAAAACTCGCGACGGCACACGCATGGTGAGCAACCCAAACCTCGCTGTCCAAAGGAGACAACAGTGTTTCTTGTGATACATAGGATGAGAGTGTGGTTATTATACATAGGTGAAGTGTTCAAATTCAAACTCTTTCAACACAGGTGAAGCTGCTTCTCCATCACACTCTCGAAGGCTACTCTTACAGCTAATTAATCAGCCACCGTAGCAAGTTGCAAATGGAATTTTGAAGTCATTTGTTCCATGTGATGCAATGGTCTCCTATATATTACTAAATATATGCTTCCCACTAATGGTATATCTCTTAACATGCAAACATGCCACCTCAATATATAACCATGCATGAGAAAAGAAGATGCACATCAACACGCAAACCATGCATGAGAACAGACTAATCTCCTATATGTGAATAAATGATGAATGAACAATGTAGATATTTATTGATAACTGCTATTTGTCCAATACCAAAGGACAATAATGAACATGATCAACCGTGGTGACGTTTGCCAAAAGCAACTGCTAGTAGTTAGTATAGCATGGATTAAACCTGGCTTAATTAACATAATTAATTCTCAATACTCCCCTAACTACGGCCTATCCTTGTTCTCATGTGAATTTTGCATATCATGAAGTCGTGTTATACCGATTTCATTAACATATTTCCGGGATGAATAAGTTGGTGAGGACTTTGTGAGCAAACTACCAAGATAATTATATGGCTTTGTTTGAATTTTTTATCTCCCCATATGTCTAGAGTTTCGGGAAGGAAAATATTTTCAGAGCAATATAGTTTGTAATATTGTTGTTTATAAATTGTTTGCATCTGTGTACACGAACAACATTATCTTTGTTGGGAAACGTAGCATGCAATTACAAAAAAATTCCTACGATCACACAAGATCTATCTAGGAGATGCATAGCAACGAGCGGGGGAGAGTGTGTCCACGTACCCTCGTAGACCGAAAGCGGAAGCGTTAGCTTAACGCGGTTGATGTAGTCGAACGTCTTCTCGATTCAACCGATCAAGCACCGAACGTACGACACCTCCGAGTTCTGCACACGTTCAGCTCGATGACGTCCCTCGAACTCTTGATCCAGCAAAGTGTCGAGGGAGAGTTTCGTCAGCACGACGGTGTGGTGACGGTGATGGTGATGTGATCCGCGCATGGCTTTGCCTAAGCACTACGACAATATGACCGAAGGAGTAAGCGGTGGAGGGGGCACCGCACACGGCTAAGAAACAATATGACCGAAGGAGTAAGCGGTGGAGGGAGAGGGAGGATGCCGGCCTAGGCGCGCCCCCAGGGGGGAGGAGTCCTACTAGGACTACAAGTCCAATTCGGACCCCCTTCCTTTTACTGGAGGAGGAAAGGGGGGAGGAGAGGGAGTGGGAGGAGGAAAGGGGGCCTGCGCCCCTCCCCTTGTCCAATTCGGACTCCCCATGGGGGCGCACGCCACCTCCTTGTGGGCTGCCCTGTCTCTCCCCTATGGCCCATATGTCCCATTACTTCCCCCGAGGGGTTCTGGTAACCCCTTGGTACTCCGATAAATTCCTGAAACACTCCGGAACCATTCTGGTGTCCGAATACTATCGTCCAATATATCAATCTTTACCTCTCGACCATTTCGATACTCCTCGTCATGTCCGTGATCTCATCCGGGACTCCGAACAATCTTCGGTCACCAAAACACATAACTCATAATACAAATTGTCATCGAACGTTAAGCGTGCGGACCCTACGGGTTCGAGAACTATGTAGACATGACCGAGACACATCTCCGATCAATAACCAACAGCGGAACCTGGATGCTCATATTGGTTCCTACATATTCTACAAGTATCTTTATCGATCAAACCGCAATGACAACATACGTCATTCCCTTTGTCATCGGTATGCTACTTGCCCGAGATTCGATCGTCGGTATCTTCATACCTAGTTCAATCTCGTTAACAGCAAGTCTCTTTACTCATTCCGTAATGCATCATCACTTAACCAACTCATTAGTCACATTGTTTGCAAGGCTTATCATGATGTGCATTACCGAGAGGGCCTAGAGATACCTCTCCAATACTCGGAGTGACAAATCCTAATCTCGATCTATGCCAACCCAACAAACACCTTCGGAGATACCTGTAGAGCATCTTTATAATCACCCAGTTACGTTCTGATGTTTGATAGCACACAAGGCATTCCTACGGTAATCGGGAGTTGCATAATCTCATAGTCAAAGGAATATGTATAAGTCATGAAGAAAGCAATAGCAATAAAACTTAATGATCATTATGCTAAGCTAACCGATGGGTCTTGTCCATCACATCATTCTCCTAATGATGTGATCCCGTTCGTCAAATAACAACACATGTCTATGTTTAGGAAACTTAACCATCTTTGATTAACAAGCTAGCCAAGTAGAGGCATACTAGGGACACTTTGTTTTGTCTATGTATTCACACATGTATCAATTTTCCGGTTAATACAATTCTAGGATGAATAATAAACATTTACCATGATATAAGGAAATATAAATAACAACTTTATTATTGCCTCTAGGGCATATTTCCTTCAATCTTCACTGATAATGGTGGGTGATTTCTACAAATCAATCTTACTTGAACTTTTAACAATGTTCATAATTACATAACATCATACACATTCACACGATGCTTCATACGAATCAACGATTTAATAATATTTAGTGGATGTTGTCGGATTACGGGTTCCGGCAAACCCTTGTGAGGTTCGAACTCTGGGGTGCGCACGAAGAACACTCTCCTCCTAGCTTGCTCGCTCAACAATCCCACGGCCTAGCTCGACGTACCCAAAGAACAAGAGACACGGGGGTTTATACTGGTTTGGGCCACCTTGCGGTGTAATACCCTACTCCGGTGTGTGGTGGATTGCCTCCAGGGGCTGAGGATGAACTAGTACAGTGGATGAACAGCCTCATTAGATGAGGTGTTCTTGGGCTCGATGAGCTCATGTGTGTGAGGATGATCTGAATGATCCGTCTCTGCTACGGTGGTGGCTAGGTCCTATTTATAGTGGCCTTGGTCCTCTTCCCAAATGTTAGGCGGGAAGGGATCCCACAACGGCCATGTTTGAAGGGGGACAACTAGTACAAGCTATCCTGACAAAAGGTAGTTTTCGCCTGCCAAATGCTCTGGTGGTGATGCTGTTGTGGGCTCCGCAATGACCTCCGTCCTGGCGGTCTTGGTCTTGTTGCACCGATATGGAAACCTTTGCCTGATGTCTTGGGACCCCACGCCTGCGCTTGCCTCCTTAGCACCAAAGAGGAAACTGGTACACTATGCCCGCTGGCGCCCACCTTGCCTTGGCCGTCATGGCTCACGTCATGTGAACCTCGCGAGATGCCCCTTGCATAGATATATCCGCTCCTTGGGAGCCAGCCCGGTGAGGCCACCCCCAGGGAGGTCTTGGTGTCGTCCGCCTCACGAGGCTCGGCCCCTCGCGAGGGTCTTGAGTTGTTGCTGCTGAAGATGGGCCGTACCGGGCCGTTGACGGAGCCACGCTCGCGGGCCGCAAGCATGCAAGTCTGGGTACCCCCGTTCATAAGACGCCGACAGATGCAGCCACTAAAATATATCTTATCAACTTTCAAGTCAAGATTTTTTTCTCCATTCATGAAGACAGGGGAGGATGTGGCCTCGCGCCTTGGCTGTCGCGGGCGGGCTGCCGCCCGCACAGGTTACGGCGGGGGAGGGGGCAAGGCAGGTGATAACCCACAAGTATAGGGGATCAATTGTAGCCTCTTTCGATAAGTAAGAGTGTCGAACCCAACGAGGAGCTAAAGGTAGAACAAATATTCCCTCAAGTTCTATCGACTACCGATACAACTCTACGCACGCTTAACGTTCGCTTTACCTAGAACAAGTATGAAACTAGAAGTACTTTGTAGGTGTTTTTGGATAGGTTTGCAAGATAATAAAGAGCGCATAAATAAAAAGTAGGGGCTGTTTAGATAAAGAAACAATAAATTTAGTATAGCAAGTGTCGAAAAGTGGTGGTAGGAGTTGCCAAATTGTCCCTAAGCAATTGACTACGTTACAAGACCGATAGCAAATTTTATGTGGGAGAGGCCACTGCTAGCATGTCATCCCTGACTTGGAATTGTATGCACTTATGATTGGAACTATTAGCAAGCATCCGCAACTACTAACATTCATTAAGGTAAAACCCAACCATAGCATTAAGATATATTGGTCCCCCTTCAATCCCGTATGCATCAATTTCTATGCTAGGCTGTAGTTTCTGTCACTCTTGCCCTCCAATACATAGTCCTATCAATATACAACTAACCCTATGGTGTGATCCACGCGCACGCTCATATGATGGGCACTAAAGGACAGAAACATAACCACAAGCAAATTAAATCAATCATAGCAATTCATCAACCACCGATAGGACAACGAAAATCTACTCAGACATCATAGGATGGAAACACATCATTGGATAATAATATGAAGCATAAAGCACCATGTTCAAGTAGAGGGTACAGCGGGTTGCGGGATAGTGGACCGCTGTAGATTGATGGGGGAAGGTGATGGAGATGTTGGTGAAGATGGCGGAGGTGTTGGTGAAGATCGCGGTGATGGTGATGGCCCTCGATGGCGTTCTGACACCACCGGAAGCGAGGGGGAGAGAGCCCCCCCCTCCTTATTCTTCTTCCTTGACCTTCTCCCTAGATGGGAGAAGGGTTTCCCCTCTGGTCCATGGTCTCCATGGCATGGGAGGGGCGAGAGACCCTCCGAGATTGGATATGTCTCTCCGTTTCTCTCTGTTTCTGCGTTTTTAGATTCTTCCCTTTCACCGTTTCTTATATTCCCGGATATCCGTAACTCCGATTGGGCTGAAATTTTAACACGATCTCTATCCGGATATTAGCTTTTTTGCGGCAAAAGAAGGGCATCAACTGCCTTTCGGGGTGGCCACGAGGGCCCAGGGCGTGCCTGCCCCCCTGGGGCATGCCCCCTGCCTCGTGTCCCACTCGGGCATCGTCTCGCGTTGATTTTTCTTCCCAAAAATCACATATATTCCAAAAAAATCTCCATCAGTTTTTATCCCGTTTGGACTCTGTTTGATATGGATTTAATACGAAACAAAAAACATGCAACAAACAAGAACTGGCACTGGGCACTAGATCAATATGTTAGTCCCAAGAATAGTATAAAAAGTTGCCAAAAGTATATGTAAGTTGTAGAATATAGGCATGGAACAATCAAAAATTATAGATACGATGGAGACGTATCAGCATCCCCAAGATTAATTCTTGCTCGTCCTCGAGTAGGTAAATGATAAAAAAGATAATTTTTGATGTGGAATGCTACCTAGCATAATCTTGATCATGTAATCTAATCATGGCATAAATATTAAGACACGAGTGATTCAAAGCAATAGTCTATCATTTGACATTAAGATAATAATACTTCAAGCATACTAATAAAGAAATCATTTCTTTTCAAAATAACATGGCCAAAGAAAGTTATCCCTACAAAATCATATAGTCTGGCTATGCTCCATCTTCACCACACAAAATATTCAAATCATGCACAACTCCGATGACAAGCCAAGCAATTTTTTCATACTTTTGATGTTCTCAAACCTTTTCAACTTTCATGCAATACATGAGCGTGAGCCATGGATATAGCACTATAGGTGGAATAAAATATGATGGTGGAGGTTGTGTGGAGAAGACAAAAAGGGAGAAAGTCTCACATCGACGCGGCTAATCAACGGGCTATGGAGATGCCCATCAATTTATGTCAATGTGAGGAGTAGGGATTGCCATGCAACGGATGCACTAAGAGCTATAAGTGTATGAAAGCTCAAACTGGAAACTAAGTGGGTGTGCCTCCAACTTGCTTGCTCATGAAGACCTCGGGCATTTGAGGAAGCCCATCATCGGAATATACAAGCCAAGTTCTATAATGAAAATTCCCACTAGTATATGAAAGTGATAACTCAAGAGACTCTCTCTATATGAAGAACATGGTGCTATTCTGAAGCACAAGTGTGGTAAAAGGATAGTAACATTGTCCCTTCTCTCTTTTCTCTCATTTTTTTATATTTTTTCTCTTTTTTCTGTTTTTTTGGTGGGCTTCTTTGGCCTCTTTTTTTGTGCGCTTCTTTGGCCTCTTTTATTTTTTGTAAAGTCCGGAGACTCATCCCAACTTGTGAGGGAATCATAGCTTCCATCATCCTTTCCTCACATGGGATAATGCTCTAATAATGATGATCATCACACTTTTATTTACTTACAACTCAATATTACAAACTCGATACTAGAACAAAATATGACTCTATGTGAATGCCTCCGGCGGTGTACCGGGATGTGCAATGATCTAGCATAGCAATGACATCAAAAAACGGACAAGCCATGAAAACATCATGCTAGCTATCTTATGATCATGCAAATCCATATGACAATGAATGCTCAAGTCAGGTATATGATGATGATGGAAGTTGCATGGCAATATATCTCGGAATGGCTATGGAAATGCCATGATAGGTAGGTATGGTGGCTATTTTGAGGAAGATATAAGGAGGCTTATGTGTGATAGAGTGTATCGTATCACAGGGTTTGGATGCACCGGCGAAGTTTGCACCAACTCTTGAGGTTAGAAAGGGCAATGCACGGTACCGAAGAGGCTAGCAATGATGGAAGGGTGAGAGTGCGTATAATCCATGGACTCAACATTAGTCATAAAGAACTCACATACTTATTGCAAAAATCTATTAGTCATCGAAACAAAGTACTACGTGCATGCTCCTAGGGGGATCGATTGGTAGGGAAAGACCATCGCTCGTCCCCGACCGCCACTCATAAGGAAGACAATCAATAAATAAATCATGCTCCGACTTCATCACATAATGGTCACCATACGTGCATGCTACGGGAATCACAAACCCCAACACAAGTATTTCTACAATCCACAACTACCCACTAGCATGACTCTAATATCACCATCTTTATATCGCAAAACTATTGCAAGGAATCAAACATATCATATTCAATGATCTACAAGTTTTATTTAGGATTTTATGACTAACCATGTGAATGACCAACTCCTGTCAACTCTATAAATAGATATAAGTGAAGCAAGAGAGTTTAATTCTTTCTACCAAAAGATATTCCCGCGCTCTAACATATATAAGTGAAGAAAAAGAGCATTCTACAAATGGCGGTTTTCTATGTGAAGAGAAACAGGCAATCCAAACTTCAAATGATATAAGCGAAGCACATGAAGCATTCTATAAAGCCATACTCAAAAGATTTAAGTGAAGTGAAAAGAGCATTCTATAAATCAACCATGGACTATCTCATACCAGCATGGCGCATAAAAGAAAAGTGAAAACTAAATGCAAAGACGCTCCAAGATTTATGCATATCATGTGACGAATAAAAATATAGCTCCAGGTGAAATTACTGATGATCGTTACAAGAAAGAGGGGATGCCTTCCGAGGCATCCCCAAGCTGGTTGCTTGGGAGTCCTTTAATATTTCCTTGGGGTGCCTCGGGCATCCCCAAGCTTAGGCTCTTGCCACTCCTTATTCCTTCATCCATCGTGATCTCTCCCAAAACTTGAAAACTTCAATCACACAAAACTCAATAGAAAGCTCGGTAAGATCCGTTAGTATAATAAAGAAAATCACTACTCTAAGTACTGTTGTAAATTAATTAATATTTTGTTTTTGCATTGTAGATACTGTAATATAAATTTTCCATGGCTTAATCCACTGATATAAATCGATAGTTTCATCAAAATAAGCAAACTATGCATCAAAAACAGAATCTGTCTAAAACAGAACAGTCTGTAATAATATGAACATTCACCATACCTATGGTACTCCAAAAATTCTACCAAAATTAGGAAAAAAATTGTATAGAAATACAGTGCAAAAAGTTTTAGAACCGTTTGACATTCCAGTAGAAAATGTAAAATCGCGCACTACAGCCAAAGTTTCTGTCCTGCACCGTACAAACCAACAAGCATCTAAAACATCCTAAAGGCAAACCTTGGCACATTATTTTTATAATACAATGGAATTGTACAAGGGGATAATTATTTTTGTTGAAAAGTTTCTATAATCAAGATTCACAAAGTTTTCGTGAGCATGAACAAAGTTCAAGGAGATCCCCCACTTCAACAATGCTTGTCTCTCTCACTTTCACTTTCCTTTTTGAAAAGTTTTGGGTTCCCCTCTTTATTTTTTTGTTTTTAAACTATATGAAAGCACTCGACAGAAATAAATGACTCTCTAAAACTTCCAGGTTGTCTCCCTGGCAGCGCTTTCTTTAAAGCCATTAAGCTAGGCATATAGTGCTCAAGTAATGGATCCACCCGGAGCCAAAGGTATATCAAAGCCAATTTTAATTAACAATGATTTGTAATTTAGTAGTGAGCACAAAGTAACATATATCATGTAATGACGAAGTCTAACTCTCTTCCTATGCATCGACATGTCATAAAAGAACAATTCATGCACACAAAGTAAAGGCCAAAGCATAGTATAAATAGTTTCTTGCAATTTTTTCGTGTTGGAAACATAAAGAGGCGGAGATGTAGTTCCTCTCTCATAATAATTGCAAGTAGGAGCAGCAAGCACATGCATATTATATCTATCAAAATCATCATGCGTAATAGTAAAACGCAACCCATCAATATAATCCTTAGTAAGGGTAAACTTCTCCGATATAGTGTAGTTGGGAGAATTCAAAAAGATAATAGGACTATCATGCGTGGGTGCAATAGCAACAATTTCATGTTTAACATAAGGAACTATAGCAAGTTCATCTCCATAAGCATAATTCATATTGGCATCTTGGGATATTTCAATTCAATTCCGAATCATCAATATCGGAATCAAAAAGGGATATTTCAAGAGAATCAACGGGATCATAACAGTCATCATAGCAATCATCCTTCGGTAAGCACGAAGGGAAATTAAACAATGTAGCAAGTTCATCTCTCATTAGAAGGTGGGCATGGGTGATCAATCCGCTCTTCCTCCTTTTGTTCTTTGCTCTCCTCCTCATCCTTTTCATCCAATGAGCTCATAATGTCATTAATTTCTTCTTCCATGGACTCCTGGAAAATATTAGTCTCTTCTTGGACAGAGGAGACTCTCTCAATAAAATCATCAATATCAGAATTGAATTCATAATTCTCATAGCAATATTTAAGGATAGCTAAATTTTCAGGTCTGTAAACTGAATCATCAAAATTTTCACACTCTTTAAACAAAGATTCGATTTCATAAGCACGCATAAAAGCAACAAATTCTTCTATTTGTTCCACATCATAGTAATCATATATACCATTAGCATAAGAAGCCAAGGTTTTATCATCATTAAATTTGGATGAAAAGGGAAGGTGTGGAGCCTTCATCCTAGAGCAACAAGTATAATCATATCTCAAGCATAGTTCCCGAGCATACCAATGCAACATATGAATTTGGTCCCATAATAGTTTCCCTTTTTGAGTCAAGCGATAATCCCTAAAGTATTCACGTTGATCCAACGTGTCTCCCATTACATAATTGAATGGGGTTTTCTCAGGATTATCAAAGTAGTACATAATCTCTTTCACATAACCAGGATCGAGGGTTTTAGGAGGTTCCCCATCTCCATGAGTAGCAGGTACACCTAATTTTTTTGGTATTTCGTGTTCCATATCCATAACTAAAGATAGATAACAACTTAGAACAGCAAATAAAAATTACTTAGTGATAAAGCAAACAAGCACAAACGAGAATATTCACCCCATGCTATAACTCCCCGGCAATGGCGCCAGAAAAAAGGTCTTGATAACCTACAAGCATAGGGGATCAATTGTAGCCTCTTTCGATAAGTAAGAGTGTCGAACCCAATGATGAGCTAAAGGTAGAACAAATATTGCCTCAAGTTCTATCGACCACCGATACAACTCTACGCACGCTTAACGTTCGCTTTACCTAGAACAAGTATGAAACTAGAAGTACTTTGTAGGTGTTTTGGATAGGTTTGCAAGATAATAAAGAGCGCGTAAATAAAAAGTAGGGGCTGTTTAGATAAAGAAACAATAAATTTAGTATAGCAAGTGTCGAAAAGTGGTGGTAGGAGTTGCGAAATTGTCCCTAAGCAATTGACTACGTTACTAGATCGATAGCAAATTTTATGTGGGAGAGGCCACTGCTAGCATGTCATCCCTGACTTGGAATTCTATGCACTTATGATTGGAACTATTAGAAGGCATCCGCAACTACTAACGTTCATTAAGGTAAAACCCAACCATAGCATTAAGATATATTGGTCCCCCTTCAATCCCGTATGCATCAATTTCTATGCTAGGCTGAAGTTTCTGTCACTCTTTCCCTCCAATACATAGTCCTATCAACATACAACTAACCCTATGGTGTGATCCACGCGCACGCTCATATGATGGGCACCAAAGGACAGCAACATAACCACAAGCAAATTAAATCAATCATAGCAATTCATCAACCATCGATAGGATAACGAAAATCTACTCAGACATCATAGGATGGAAACACATCATTGGATAATAATATGAAGCATAAAGCACCATGTTAAAGTAGAGGGTACAGAGGGTTGCGGGATAGTGGACTGCTGTAGATAGATGAGGGAAGGTGATAGAGATGTTGGTGAAGATGGCGTAGGTGTTTGAAGATCGCGGTGATGATGATGGCCCCCAGCGGCATTCCAGCGCCACCGGAAGCGAGGGGGAGAGAGCCCCCTGCTTCTTCTTTTTCCTTGACCTTCTCCCTATATGGGAGAAGGGTTTCCCCTCTGGTCCATGGTCTCCATGGCGTGGGAGGGGCGATAGCCCCTCCGAGACTGGATCTGTCTCTCTGTCTCTCTCTGTTTTTGCGTTCTTAGATTCTGCCCTTTCACTGTTTCTTATATCCGTAACTCCGATTGGGCTGAAATTTTAACACAATCTCTATCCGGATATTAGCTTTCTTGCGGCGAAAGAAGGTCATCAACCGCCTTATGGGGTGGCCACGAGGGCCCAGGGCGAGCCTGCCCCCTGGGGCGCGCCCCCTGCCTCGTGGCCCCCTTGGGCATCGTCTCGCGTTGATTTTTCTTCCCAAAAATCACATATATTCCAAAAAAATCTCCGTCAGTTTTTATCCCATTCGGAATTCGTTTGATATGGATTTACTGTGAAACAAAAAACATGCAACAAACAGGAACTGGCACTGGGCACTATATCAATATGTTAGTCCTAAAAATAGTATAAAAAGTTGCCAAAAGTATATGAAAGTTGTAGAATATTGGCATGGAACAATCAAAAATTATAGATACGATGGAGACGTATCAGCAGGCCGGCCAATCTGGGCATGGTAGCGCCCAATTTGGACGTCGTAGTTGCATGCCAGCAACACTAGCTCCTCATTGACATGGTGTTGATCTGGACGTTGATACGTCTATGTCGTATCTATAATTTTTTATTGTTTCATGCCAATATTCTACAACTTTCATATACTTTTGGTAATTTTTTATATTATTTTTGGGACTAACATATTGATTCAATGCCTAGTGCCAGTTCCTATTTGTTGCATGTTTTTTGTTTCGTAGAATATCCATACCAAATGTAGCCCAAACGCGATAAAACTTATGAAGATTTATTTTGGAATATTTGTAATTTTTGGGAAAAAGAATCAATGCGAGACGATGCCCGAGGGGCCAACAAGCCATAGGGGGCGCTTGGGAGGCTTGTGTCCACCCTGTAAGGTGGTTGGTGCCCTTCTTCGGCCGCAAGAAAGCTAATATCCAGATAAAAATCATGTTAAAATTTTAGCCCAATAGGAGTTACGGATCTCCGGGAATTTAAGAAACAGTGAAAGGTCAGAATACAGGAACGCGGAAATAGAAGGGAACAGAGAGAGATCCAATCTCAGAGGGGCTCATGCCCCTCCGCTGCCATGGAGTCCAAGGATTAGAGGGGAAACCCTCATCCCATCTAGGGGGGAGGCCAAGGAAGAAGAAGGAGGGGGCTCTCTCCCCCTCTCTTTCGGTGGCATCGGAACGCCACCGGTCGTAATCGATTGCCTAGGGACAAATAACTCTCTTGTGACAAAAAGCTCTCTACTAAAACTAACCTAATTTTTTATTTATCTAAACAGCCCCTAATTTGTATTTATGTGTTCTCTATTATCTTACAAACTATCCTATCACATCTACAAAGTACTTCTAATTTCATACTTGTTCTAGGTAAAGCAAACGTCAAGTGTGCGTAGAGTTGTATCGGTGGTCGATAGAACTTGAGGGAATATTTATTCTACCTTTAGCTCCTCATTGGGTTCGACACTCTTACTTATTGAGAAAGGCTACAATTGATCTCGTATACTTGTGGGTTATCAAGACCTTTTTTTGGCGTTGTTGTCGGGGAGCAATTGCGTGGGGTGAATATTCTCGTGTGTGCTTGTTTGCTTTATCACTAAGTAGATTTTATTTTCTACTCTAAGTTGTTCTCTATCTGTAGTTATGGATATGGAACACAAAATACCAAAAAAATAGGTGTACTTGCTACTCATGGATATGGGGAACCTCCTAAAACCCTCGATGCTCGTTATGTGGAAAATATTGAACACTACTTTGATAATCCTGAGAAAACCCCATTCAACTTGATAATGGGAGACATGTTGGATCAACGTGAATACTTTAGGGGTTATCGCTTGAATCTAAAAGGGAAACTGTTATGGGATCAAATTCATATGTTGTAATGGTATGCTTGGAATTTATTCTTGAGATATGATTATATTTGTTGCTCTAGGATGAAGGCTCAACACCTTCCCTTTTCATGTGAATTTAATGATAATGAAACATTGGCTTCTTATGCCAATGGTGTATATGATTACTATGATGTGGAACGAATAGAACAATTCGTTGCTTTTAAGGGTGCTGGTGAAATTGAATCTTTGTTTGAAAAGTGTAAAAATTATGATGATGCTGTTTACAAACACTACAAGAAATATGTCAACTTATGACCTTCTGTCAGTGACCCTCGAAGAATTGGTCATAAATTTATGACCATTTTAGACCAATTGGTCAAAAGTTGTTCAGGGGGCTCCAAACCCTAAACCATTGCGACCATTTTGGTCAGAAAGGTCGTAATTTCCTTACACGAAATGGTCACAAAGCAAACAGTGCTAGTCCGCTGCCTTATTTCTAGTTGTTAATGACCAATATAGATGGTCATAGCCTTGTAGATTGTGGTGGGTTGTGATGACTAGGCGCCATCTCATCAGTTTTGCCTATGTGTCATGTCCATGTGGCAGTTTTTGCCCTAGGTTGTGAAGCAACCTATATTTCTATCATTCCCAAAATTCCCAAAAAAATCTCATAAATTCTTTGGGGCATATCTTCATCAAATATGTAAAAATCCTTCCTTGCCTAGTTCAAAACTAATTCAATAATATTCATTTTCCTATTCTGTTCACAACAACACTTTATGAAGGAAGTGCTATTTATATATTCTTGATTGCCCTTGGAATTTTTGGGCACTCTTTCCTATCCAAATCATTACGGTATGACAAAATTCAGCTCCATTTGCCTAGCAAATCTTCTTCGGCAAATTTCCAAAGTTTTTGTCCACCTAGAAGCATTGTGAAGGAAGTACCTTTTTTATATCTCTAAATGACATGAAATTTATACAGTTCCTTCATATGCCCAAATTATCACCCTCCTCCAAATTGCAGCTCAGTCAAATCATCTATGTGAGCCCAGGTTCAATTTATATTTTATGGCCAAATTGGCACGTTGCAAAGCAAGTGTTATATAGACCCCTCCTATTACCCTCAAACTTTTCGGGCACTCTTCCATACCCAAATCATTGCCACATGATAATATTCAGCTCAATTTTCCTAGTAAATCTTTCTCGGGAAATTTCCAAAGTTTCTACCTCGAGAGAAGCTTTGTGAAGTAAGTACTAGCTAGGCTTACCCAAATGATCTGAAAATTTACCAGCGCATGACCATACCTAAGTAACTTACCTGCACCAATTTTGAGCTCATTTCATTCATCCAATCTCTCTCACTAGTTTTCCCAAGTTTCTGTCCGTAGAAGAGAATTGTGAAGGAAGTACTACTTTGGCATGTCCAAATGGTATCAATTTTCTACAATGCTTTTCTATGCCCAAATAACCATCCTCCACAAAATTTCAGCTCACTCCATTCATTATTTTGGGCCCAGCTTCAACATTCATATTTTTGTCCAGCGTGGTACTTTGCAAAGCAAGTACCACCTAGGATCCTCCTTTTGAGCTCAAAATTTGTGAAGACATTCTCCTTAGTAGATGATCATCCTCAGCCAAAACTCACGCCCATTGGCCATGTGCATTTCCCGTACTGCTAATCAAACACTTGGCTGCTAATTCATGTTTGAGCATCGATCGGTCTCCTCGTGAGAATCTTATATTGTAATTTTATTCCTAGCACCAACATGGGGAGTGCCCAACCCACTAGACATGCCTAGGCCGCGCAGAACACATGGCAACGTCACGGTCGCGCGGTGACCACGCGGTGGGCATGCGAGTTTACGCGCTCTAGAGTTGGGGCCCTCGGCCGCCGCCCAAACCTCGACGTATCGCCACCAAACCATGTATTTATGATTAAATAGGTCCTTATGTAACTATAAATGATTTTTGGAAAAAATAAATAGCAAACTATGAGGCAGCTGCAGTTCAAATTTGACCCGCTTCCAACTGAATCGGCGGAAATTTGTCTTTTTCACGAGAGGTGGATCAAAATTTTTTACACCCAACCATTTTGTCAATTGTGCATTAAATATGGCCTAGTATTTTATAAAAATGATTTGGTCCAATTTTACAACAATTATTTGGTAGTTCCTTCACAAAAAAACCTCCTTTCGGGCACTCGAAAAATGGAAAATGGTTTTTTCGTCCAACAAAAATGAAAACTTCCTTAGACAACATTGTTTGCCATTCCAATATGCACTCTTGTGCACAATATGAGATCATTTGAACAAACTATGCCATGGATGTGGCCATAAGATTGATCATTTGGCTTGAAAGCCATTGATCTCCACACATGATAGCTCGTTTCTGAGAACACTTTTTTATAATAATTGCCGTATTACAAGTTTGTTATTTTTCCTAGGAACTTGGACACATATGATGACACAATGCGAAGGTTTCCCAACTTTGATTTTTTTTGAATTTTTTATGCCCGTTTCAAAATGCGGTCAAAACGGCGGGAATGACCGTTCCTAGCTAGTGGTTGAATCTTGGAATTTTTTGGTGTTTCTCTGATTAAATAGGTCCTTATGTAACTATAAATTATTTTTGGAAAAAATAAATAGCAAACTATGAGGCAGCTGCAGTTCATATTTGACCCGCTTCCAGCTGAATCGGCGGAAATTTGTCTTTTTCACGAGAGGTGGATCAAATTTTTTTACACCCAACCATTTTTTCAATTGTGCATTAAATATGGCCTAGTATTTTATAAAAATGATTTGGTCCAATTTTGCAACAATTATTTTGTAGTTCCTTCACAAAAAACCTCCTTTCGGGCACTCGAAAAATGGAAAATGGTTTTTTGTCCAACGAAAATGAAAACTTCCTTAGACAACATTGTTTGAAATTCCAATATGCACTCTTGTGCACAATATGAGATCATTTGAACAAACTATGCCATGGATGTGGCCATAAGATTGATCATTTGGCTTGAAAGCCATTGATCTCCACACATGATAGCTCGTTTCTGAGAACACTTTTTTATAATAATTGCTGTATTACAAGTTTGTTATTTTTCCTGGGAACTTGGCCACATATGATGACACAATGCGAAGGTTTCCCAATTTTTTGATTTTTTTTGAATTTTTTATGCTCGTTTCAAAATGCGGTCAAAACGGCGGGAATGACCGTTCCTAGCTAGTGGTTGAATCTTGGAATTTTTTTGGTGTTTCTCTTATTAAATAGATACTTATGTACCTAGAAATGATTTCTGGAAAAAATAAATAGCAAACTATGAGGCAGCTGCAGTTCAAATTTGACCCGCTTCCAACTGAATCGGCGGAAATTTGTCTTTTTCACGAGAGGTGGACCAAAACTTTATGCACCCAACCATTTGGTCAATTTTGCATTAAATATGGACTAGTATTTTATAAAAATGATTTGGTCCAATTTTGCAACAATTATTTGGGAGGTCCTTCACAAAAAAACCTCCTTTCGGGCACTCGAAAAATGGAAAATGGTTTTTTCGTCCAACGAAAATGAAAACTTCCTTAGGCAACATTGTTTGCCATTCCAATATGCACCCTTTTGCACAATATGAGATCATTTGAACAAACTATGCCATGGATGTGGCCATAAGATTGATCATTTGGCTTGAAAGCCATTGATCTCCACACGTGATAGCTCGTTTCTGAGAACACTTTTTTTAAAAGAATTGTCGTATTACAAGTTTATTATTTTTCCTGGTAACTTGGCCACATATAATGACACAATGCGAAGGTTTCCTAATTTTTTGATTTTTTTTAAAAAAATTATGCCCGTTTCAAAATGCGGTCAAAACGGCGAGAATGACTGTTCCTAGCTAGTGGTTGAATCTTGGAATTTTTTTGGTGTTTCTCTGATTAAATAGATACTTATGTACCTAGAAATGATTTTTGGAAAAAATAAAGAGCAAACTACAAGGCAGCTACAATTCAAATTTGACTCACTTCCGGCTGAATCGGCGGAAATTTGTCTTTTTCACGAGAGGTGGATCAAATCTTTTTACACCCAACAATTTGGTCAATTGTGCATTAAATATGGCCTAGTATTTTATAAAAATGATTTGGTCCAATTTTGCAACAATTATTTGGGAGGTATTTCACAAAAAAACTTATTTTGGACACTCAAAAAATGGAAAATTGTTTTTTCATGCAAAAGAAATAAAAACTCCCTTTGTCAATGTTGTTTGCCAATCTAAGATGAAACTTGTGCAAAATATGACATCATTTGAACAAATATTAGATAGGTCTTTCATCATAAAACTCATTTTAAGCATTGAAAAATGGAATGAAATTTTTTTATGTAATCAATCACGACCAATTTATATGGTCAAAAAATCGTCAAACTGTTTGGTGCGCTCTGATTGGTCCATAGGCATATCACACGGATCATGCATCAACCACCGTCGGATGCTTCTGGATCCAACGGCAGCCCTCACCCCCTCACCCTCTCACCCAAACCCTAGCTTCCCCGATCCACTCCTCTCCCCCGATCCACTCTCCCACCCAAACCCTAGCTTCCCCGATCCACTCTCCCCCTCTCGTCCCATAGCCGCCACCCCCAACCCACTCGATCCCCAACCACCCAACCACCGCCGGCGCCATCCTCCGTCCTCTCCCCCAACCCCGGTCGCCGGTAACCCCTCCCCTCCCCTTCTTTCCCACGTCTGTGGTCGGATCCGCGCTCCCTCCTCGCTCATGACCTAGACCTAGCAGCATGACACGACCATGGGCATGGCGGCGGCCAGATCCACCCCCTCCCCCTCCCTCCCACCTCGATCCGCTGTCACCCCCACCGTCGACGACCCACGACAGCGGCAGTGGGCTCGCGAGCCAGATCATAAGGAAGGACGTCCCCTTCCTCCCGATCTCATCATGCTCCTCTCGATCCCGTCCACTTCCTCCCCACAGCGGAGCCTCAGTTTTGACCGTGTCTCGCTGCTGTGTGCAGAAGTCTGGGAGGCATGGGGCCGGGGGCGTGTGCCAGATCTACGCCGACGGCCTGGGCACCATGGTGGAAGGCGAGGTCTTCACCACGGTGGAAGGAGGGCATCCAGGCCTGCCTCCTGTGCAAACCGCGTACAAGCATCACCTGGGAGTGAGCAGACCAGTTCCATGCCAACAAGATGAACCTGGGCGATGCTGACGCAGTACGACATCGAGGAGGTGCAGGTGCACTACAACTACCTATGTGAGCACTCGATTCCTCTTCCTGATTCGATTTGGTGTTGATTTGATTGATTCCCGATGCATGATTCTTCTTCTTAGGTACTCTTCTGTTGATGAACTTCCTCCACACCTGTAGTGACAAGAAAACGCTAAAGAAGTGGTTGTTCAGCGACCAGACTGTGGGCTAAGAAAATCCAGCTGAAAGAGAGACGACCACCACACCTGTCTGAGAAAGATCCTGCCTACAGTGCATGGATGGTAAGATTTGTTTCATGATTCAGTTTTGGGTTAAGTAGTAAGCAGTAGTCTAGTTACAATGCCTCTTCTGAAGAAAGACTTGCAGATATCCATCTTGTGCTGTATGCCCATTGATGCATACCTGTTGTCAGTGCTATCCATCTTGGCCTTGCATGTGGTATGGTTGCTAGTTCCTTCTACTGGCATCTCCATCTCTCACCACCATTGCGTAGATAGATTATAGTTGCTAGTTCGGTCTCTTTTTGGTATGAATGTGCTATGTAGGTT
Organism: Triticum aestivum; assembly: GCF_018294505.1. Classification (NCBI taxonomy): domain Eukaryota; kingdom Viridiplantae; phylum Streptophyta; class Magnoliopsida; order Poales; family Poaceae; genus Triticum; species Triticum aestivum. The sequence continues at coordinate 615,832,902 of NC_057812.1, forward strand.
GCGAAATGCATCGAGATCGGTCTTCCAGTGATCATACTACTGGTGGCTCTTTCCTAGGTAGTACGTGCATCATCAGTCCTATATAGCTGTTGCTCATGTACTCATTTTGTTCTAGGAAAGTGGGAGGGCAGGGCCCCTTGATTTTCTTTTGCTGATTCATATCCCCAATCAGGAATCAGACTAGACTAGAGTTCAGAGATTGATAAAATTGAATTCTCACATATAAAGTTTTAATTGCAAGGATGGGAGGTGGATGCCCGTACGGATCCGGCGTCTCCGACCTCGGCATCCACAAGGAGGAGCGGTGACAACCCCGGACCCATCCTCTGGTGCTGCTGATCCTGCTTGGACGAACATGCTGCCTCTTCCACGTCGGCTACATGACAGCCATGGTGAGCTCTCTGCTCCCTACATCTTACAATAGTTGGCCTGAGATTATAGTTGGGCTAGAAATGGACTTCTTCAGTTCAATTTGTAAGATATAATACCAGTCGAAATCAGTGGATCATGGGTGATATGAGATTCTAACTAAATCCTTAAGTTTGTTTCTTTAACCATATGTGTAACTAAAATCCTGGTTCATTGCATTTTAACAATGCAAGCTGTACCACGAGTCATTCAAAAATTACAGGATATTGTGACTTTCATCGGTACCTACTTCAACACACAAAATATGAGTAGCTACAATTGACTTCTGGTTATATTATGTTGTCAGCTTCATCTGTTCTGATTCTATGATATCTATGGAGACATTGGTTCAGTTAGTTTTTTCTAGTACAACTACCATGAATATCGATGTCTCTTTATACTAGTAAGTTAGTCTGATGCTAGACTAGACGCCTCTTTATGCAAGTTTATTGTCATGTATATTTATATGTATAAAGTCGAATCAAGTAGTAACATGTGAAAAACACTTGCACTGGTGTATGTAAGGAGTCAAGTACATGTTTGTTACAGTAGGGCAGAGTAGATGTTTGTGTTACCATCCAGTCCACTGACAACATGTTTCTGTTATCGTGGTGCTTGCTTAACTCACTGCCATCTACATTCTGTTCTTTTTTTATCATCTGTCGAGAAACTATTGTGATGATTTGATGCCCATCTGGTGACTATTTATGTCTTTAGTGTCAATCGATGTTGCATAATCTGATTTGGACACCTAGGTTCTTGCATGGTTCTTAGATTAATTGTTCTGTTTTGTTGTTAGCAAATATTGCTTATATTAAGACTATAAACATGTGACTATTCCTCTCATTTACAGGAGTTCTAGGCTGAAGACATTCAAAGAAGCCCGAAGCCCCAGTCAACAACTTGCTTTATATATTACTGAATCTGTAATGCTAATATTCTTGAGAAATTTGATGTACTGCTGAACATGCTGGGAATTTGATGTATATTTTCTTGCTGAACTTGATGTATACTTGCTCGCTGAACTCAGAATATTACTTTTTATTCTCTTGAAATTCATTTCTTGACTAAAAGTGGCCAGAAAAAGAAATAGATAGCCCAAAAGAAAAATGGCCGAAATGCCTATTGGACCAAATCTATTCGGGCTTTGAAAAAAGGCCTAAAATATATTGGTTGGAACAAAGGCTGAAATTTGAAAAGAAATGGACCGTTGAAAGGCCGGGGCCTAGAAAATATAGTCCAGGCCCAAAAAAGAAATGTACAACAAAAGACATCAGTCTAGAGAATCGAATTGTTGGGCCAGGCCCATGTAGCTAGCGAAAATTAACAGAAAAAATAAATATTAAAAAGGCCGAATTGTTGGGCTAGGCCCATGTAAAACACCTAATCGGACCGGGCTGAATCTTGTGCCACGTCAGATTGCCACGCTGGATGCCTATGTGGCCTGGGGAGGTTGCTAGTGACCAAAATGCCACAGTAGACGTATTTTGGTCATAAACGTCTACGACCATTCCAGAAGAAAGGTCGCTATAGTTGGTTTACGACAGCCAGCTTTTGACCTTATGTTTTTGGTCACAAAAAGGTCATAAATGGAAATTTGTGACCATTCAGTGACCAATAGTGGTGGTCACAAGTTGACATATTTCTTGTAGTGAAACCTGAAAATTATGCTATACTTAAATATTGCTATGAGAATTATGAATATAGTGCCGATATTAATGAGTTTATTGAGAAAGTCTCCGCTTTCCAAGAAGAGATTAATATTTTGCAGGAATCTATGGAAGAAGAAATTGATGACACTGTGAGTTCATTAGATGAAAAAGATGACGAGGAGAGCGAAGAACAAAAGGAGGAAGAGCGAATTAGCTACCCGTGCCCACCTTGTAATGAGAGTAACTCTTCAACTCATCATTGTTTAATTTCACTAGTAGAAAAAGGGTCAAACGTGAAGCACATTAGTGCTGGTTTGTATTTGAGCCGGCACTAATGTATACATTAGGTCCGGTTCCAACGGCTAGCCGGGCCGCTTTCATTAGTACCGGTTCATGGCGAACCTTTAGCACTGGTTCGTGCCACGAACCGGTAGTAATGAGAGTGGTGGCAGGATGTTGTCAGACTGGGGCCCCTCCAGCCCCTTTAGTACCGGTTCTTGGCATGAACCGGTACTAAAGGTCGTCCTACATAAACCCTTCGTCCACCCGAGCTCGCTCTGTTCTTCCCCTTTCCCCTCTCCTCTCTGTTCTTCCCCTCTTCCTCTCGAGCTCATCACACATTTTTCCCAAAATTTGTCAAGATTTGAAGGCCCACATCCATTCAAATGATCACAAAGGTTAGCAACTTTGTCCTTTCATCTCTCATTGCTAGATTAGCTCTTGCAATGCTTTATATAGTGATTAATTTGTGAGTTTAGTAATTTGGGAGGATATATATATATATATATATATATATATATATATATATATATATGTGCTAGTATTTGATTTATATGCAATTTGAGGTAAAAAATAACACTTAGTTTGCATATGTAGGTGTGGTTTACTTAGTGCCTTCTAAATCTCCGTCGTAACCACCGTCGATCGCCGGCACCGTCCCGTCGCCGGCACCACCTTGTGGTGAGCCTCTTGTTCATGAAATTTTATATAAAAATTGATGTTTGTGTGATTTGGATATATAGTTACTCGTATAATTATCTTACCCGTACGTTGTTTGTTATACATATAGTGCCATGGTTTTGATATCCGTCCCCGTCGGCCCTCGTCCTTGTTATGATTCGGATGTGGTATATATATTCTATTTTAAAACTAGTTGCATTTTGTGTTTATGACAAATTATGCCCATCAAGTTGACATAGAAATTTTTTCTAGGAGGTATGTGAACCGGAAATTCCAATCGACCCTATTGTCGAGAGGTTAAATTTAGTTAAAAGAGAAAACGAGTACTTGAAAGAAAAATTGAAAAGAATTGAGGGGGAGAAGATGGAATTGGAGTTGCATGTTGCCGATGTCGTTGATGATCACAAGATCAAGATGGAGAAAATGTGCTTGAAGATTAGAAAGATTAGAAAATATGCCATCGATAGTGAGGCTTGGTATCATTATGCTGTTGGATCCATTGTTACCTTAGTTGCGATCTTGATCGTAGTTGTTGTTGCATTTAAATGCTTTAGCTAGAGAGTTATTTGTTTGTTGCATTTAAGTGCTGTATGAACTTTATGTATGAACTTGTATTAATTTGGTCTATTCGGTGTTGTGTAATGAAGATGAGCCGGCATGGATGTACGATGACCGATGCTCTCCCCAGTTTGTTGAGGGCGTGCATACTTTTCTGCTTGCGGCTGAGGCAAACAAGCGAGCGGATGGTTTTATGCCTTGTCCATGTGCTCATTGTAAGAATGGTCACAATTACTCTATGTCAAGAACCATTCACGTCCACCTGTTTAAGTCCGGTTTCATGCCCCACTATAATGTTTGGACCAAGCTTGGAGAAAGAGTGGTTATGATGGAAGATAATGAAGAAGAAGAGGACGACGACAGCTATCCTGGCCATGGGTTCCCTGAATACGATGATACAACAATGGGGGAAGAAGCTGAGCCGGCAATGCGGGAAGAAGCTGAGCCGACAATGCGGGAAGAAGCTGAAGAAGAGGCATCAGATGAGCCCGTTGATGATCTAGGTCGGGCCATTGCCGATGCAAAGAAAAACTGCGCAAGTGATTTGGAGAAGAAGAAGTTGCAGCGCATGTTAGAGGATCACAGAAAATTGTTGTACCCGAATTGCGTAGGTGACAAGAAAAAGCTGGGAACCACACTGGAATTGCTACAATGGAAGGCAGAGAATGGTGTATCTGACAAGGGATTTGGAAAGTTGCTGGTAATGATAAAGGATATGCTTCCAAAGGACAACGAATTGCCCGAGAGTACGTACGAAGCAAAGAAGGTTGTCTGCCCTCTAGGGTTAGAGGTGCAGAAGATACATCCATGCCCTAATGATTGCATCCTCTACCGCGGGGAGTACGAGGATTTGAACGCTTGCCCGGTATGTGGTGCATTGCGCTATAAGATCAGCCGCGATGACCCTGGTGATGTCGAGGGCGAGCGCCCCAGGAAGAAGATTCCTGACAGGTGATGTGGTATGCTCCTATAATACCACAGTTGAAACATTTGTTCCAAAACAAAGAGCGTGCCAAGGCGATGCGATGGCACAGAGAAGACCGTAAGAAAGACAGAAAGTTGAGGGTACCTGCTGACGGGTCGCAGTGGAGAAAAATCGAAAGAAAGTACGGGAAGGAGTTTGCAGATGACGCAAGGAGCGTATGGTTTGGTCTAAGCGTAGATGGCATTAATCCTTTTGGGGAGCAGAGCAGCAACCATAGCACCTGGCCTGTGACTCTATGTTTGTATAACCTTCTTCCTTGGTTGTGCATGAAGCGGAAGTTCATTAAGATGCCAGTGCTCATCTAAGGCCATAAGCAACCCGGCAACGACATTGATGTGTACCTAAGGCCATTAGTTGAAGAACTCTTACAACTGTGGAATGGAATAAGTGTACGTGCGTGGGATGAGCACATGGGGGAAGAATTTGACCTAAAGGCGTTGCTGTTCACGAACATCAATGATTGGCCTGCTCTTAGTAACCTTTCAGGACAGACAAACAAGGGATACCGCGCATGCACGCACTGTTTGGAAGATACCAACAGTATATATTTGGCTAATTGTAAGAAGAATGTGTACCTGGGAGATCATCGATTTCTTCCGAGCAGGCATCCCGTAAGAAAGAAAGGCAAGCATTTCAAAGGTGAGGCGGATCACCAGACGAAGCCTCGCCACCGTACTGGTGCTGATGTACATGATATGGTCAAGGATTTGAAGGTGGTCTTTGGAAAGGGTCCTGGTGGACAACATGTTCCGAATGACGCTAACGGACGTGCACCCATGTGGAAGAAGAAATCTATATTTTGGGACCTGCCCTATTGGAAAGACCTAGAGGTCCGCTCTGCAATCGACGTGATGCACGTGATGAAGAATCTTTGTGTGACCCTGCTTGGCTTCTTGGGCGCGTATGGGAAGACAAAAGATACACCTGAGGCACGAGAGGACCAGCAACGTATGCACGGAAAAGACGGCATACATCAGGGTCATGCAAGCTACGCTCTTACCAAAGAAGAGAAGGAAATCTTCTTTGAATGCCTGCTCAGTATTAAGGTACCGTCTGGCTTCTCGTCAAATATAAAGGGAATAATAAACATGGCAGAGAAAAAATTCCAGAACCTAAAGTCTCATGACTGCCACATGATTATGACGCAACTGCTTCCGGTTGCATTGAGGGGGCTTCTACCGGAAAACGTTCGATTAGCCATTGTGAAGCTATGTGCATTCTCGATGCAATCTCTCAGAAGGTAATTGATCCAGAAATCATACCAAGGTTAGAGAATGATTTGGTGCAATGTCTTGTCAGTTCGAGTTGGTGTTCCCACCATCCTTCTTCAACATCATGACGCACGTCCTAGTTCACCTATGTGAAGAGATTAACGTTTTGGGTCCTGTATTTCTACACAGTATGTTCCCCTTTGAGAGGTTCATGGGAGTCTTAAAGAAATATGTTCATAACCGCCGTCAAAATGAGGAGGTCATTGAGTTTTGTATTGACTTTATTCCTGACCTTAAGCCGATTGGTGTTCCTGAATCGCGGCATAAGGGTAGACTGGATGGAAAAGGCACGCTAGGAGGGGAACAAATAATATGTATGGATGGACATTCTCTCACTGAAGCACACTACACAGTTCTACAGAATTCTGCCTTGGTGGCTCCGTATATGGATGAACACAAGAATTTGCTATGCTCCAAACACCCGGAGCAGTCTGATGACTGGATTACACGTGAACAAACCAGGAGTTTCGCCAGCTGGTTGCAGACACGTACCATGCATGACACCTCTATTGAAGATGACATGTACTTGTTGTCCCAGTTACCATCTTTGAATATAATGACTTTCAAAGGGTACGAGATAAATGGTAATACATTTTACACGATCGCCCAAGATAAGAAGAGCACCAACCAAAACAGTGGTGTCCGCTTTGATGCAGAAACCAAGACGAGAAAGGAAACATATTATGCTTATATACAGGACATATGGGAACTTGACTATCGACGTGGTTTGAAGGTCCCTTTGTTTCGGTGCAAATGGGTCAATATGACACGAGGCGGGGTAACGGAAGACCCGCAGTATGGAATGACAACAGTGGATCTCAACAATCTTGCGTATGCAGACGAACCATTCGTCCTAGCCAATGATGTGGCACAGGTTTTCTATGTGAAGGACATGTCTACCAAGCCAAGAAAAAGAAAAGATAAGGAAGCGAATGCATCATACGATGAGCCAAAGCGGCACATAGTTCTTTCTGGGAAGAGAAACATCGTGGGAGTGGATGACAAGACATACAAGTCAGAAGATTATGAAAAGTTTGATGAAATTGCTCCATTCACAATGAATATTGACCCGAGCATCCGGTTAAATGATGAAGATTTTCCATGGTTGTGGCGCAAAGGGACACACGCGAAGAAAAAGTTTCACACCCAAAGATCTGGGATGTGATCGGCTTCACTATCATCACTTTCTTCTGTGTTTCACACCCAGAAGGGAATCTCTGTAATAGTTTGGGTAGTTAATTATGTGTTTTGGCATTTGAAACGCGAAGAAATTTTATGTGCAAACAAATTCTTTCATGCCTTTACTGATTTTTAAAGTTAAGTTATTCACAAACTAGTGATTCACACTCATTTCAAATAATTCTAAATTTAAACTATTCAAATTTGAAAACTACGGGCACTAATAGAAAGTTTGTAATTTTTTGTACCTAAAGCAAAAATATTCACAAAGAAACTCTAAATACACAAAAAAACAACTCAAAAATAAATAAAGCAAAAAAAAGCCCGCCTACTAGGCCAAAGCGGCCGGCATACGACTAGAAACCCAACCTGTTGTTGGGCCAGGATGCAGGCCCGCAAAGGCCCAGTAGGCCAACAGGGCAGCACAGAACATGTAGGCCCAGTAGGCCTGCTTTGGAGAGGAGCTCGAGAGAGCTACCGCATGGGGGTTTATAAACCAGTGCGGTCGCCCCTCGGCTAGCAAGGTGGGACTAAACTTGCCGCACCGCACCTGCGCCAACGCACCCCCTTTAGTACCGGGTCATGGCACCAACCGGTACTAAACGAGGGGCCTCTAGTACCGGTTGGAGCCACCACCCGGTACTAAAGGGGGTCGCTTCCCGCCGCTTGGCCTGGCCAAAACAGGCCTTTAGTACCGGTTGGTGGCTCCAACCGGTACTAAAGGCCCCTCCTATATAAACAACACTTACGAAAATTTCAGTTTCCCATCTGCTTCTTCTCCTCTGCACCGTCGCCCGCCGCGCCCCCCGTACGTCTCCATCCCTCGTCGCCGCCCCGTCCCCGTCGTCGCCGCCCCGTCGTCCCTGGCCCGTCCCCGTTGTCCCCGTCATCACCGCCGCCCCGTCCTGGCCCGTCCCGCGTCGTCCCCGTCCCCGTCGTCACCGCCCCGTACGTCCCCGTCGTCGTCGTCGCCCTGGCCCGTACGTCCCCGTCCCCGTCATCGTCGCCCCATCCCTGTCCCCGTCGTCGTCATCCCCGTTGTCGCCGCGCTCGTTGCTGTCCCCATCGCCGCCCCCCTTTACCTCTCGCCTCGCCGGTGAGCGTGCACACACACACATACATTTTTTGTTTTTTACTTATACAAATAGTTAGAAATTTTTCTGTTTTTTAGAAATAGTTAGAGATTTTAGAATTGTTAGAATAGTTAGAAATGTTAGAATTGTTAGATTAGTTAGAAATGTTAGAAATTTTTTTCTGTTTTTTAGTTATAGAAATAGTTATAAAAAAGTTAGAATTGTTAGAAATTTTTCTGTTTTTTAGAAATTGTTAGAAATTTTTCTGTTTTTTAGAAATAGTTATAAAAAAGTTAGAATTGTTAGAAAATTTTCTGTTTTTAGTTATAGAAATAGTTATAAAAAAGTTACAATTTTTTTATTTTTTTAGTTCTAGAAATATTAGAAATGTTATAGAAATGTTAGTTATATAGAAATGTTAGAAATTTTAGTTATCAAAATCCAATCATTAAAAAAATGTTACTTTTTGCGGGCATATAGCTAGTATTTGTTCTCGACAATGCCCGGCCCGCATCCTCGCTGTCGACCCGTCCGCGACGACGTATGACTGACCCATGTCCGGGACTGGGCTCCGCCGGGCTGGCACTGGGAGGTGCTGCCTGGAGGGGCGCGCCGCTTGATGAGGAACCCGGCCCCGGGTCCCGTCGTCGACCCTGATCTCATTTGGTGGCGTTCGCGTGGGCCAGTTTCGGTGCGGAGGGAGCCGGCCCCGGCGGAGGTGGTACGTCGCCGTGTCAAGGAGGGGGACGAGCACGTCCATCGCTACATGGTTGCGTTAGAGGGCGGAAGGTTCTCCAATACCTGGCAGTTTCTTCAGGGATCTCACTTCAGCTATGATCCTGTGAGGGTTCCTTCTCTTTGGGTGTCCACCGCCCGCGCCGCAGGAACCGCGAGTGTCCTAGATTCTTCTGTAGTATTCGATCTTTATTAGCTACCTAGCCAGTGATGTACTCGATATATAATATTCAAGACGATGTATTCGAGATTATATATTATTTGAGACGATGTATTCGAGATTATATCTATTATTCGAGACGTTGTATTCGAGATTATATCTATTATTCGAGATGATGTATTCGAGATTATATCTATTATTCGAGACGATGTATTCGAGATTATATCTATTATTCGAGACGATGTAATTTGAATACTAAATTGTTTTATATTTCTTTTGGCATAGTTAAATAAAAGCTATGGCAGACAATACCAACAGAGAGGGAGAACAGACCATGTTCGATATAATACGCGGGCCAGATGATGATCAGAATGAAGAAGATTATGACTGCTCCGAATTTCTAAACAACACCAGAGAGGGTGATATGATATTCGATCGCGACGACCGAATTGATGAAGTCACGAACAACGATTATGACAACACCAGAGAGGTATATATATTTATATAAGCAGGCATCTGGTGATCATCACATGTTTTAAATGAGTTGAAGATATATTAACGAATCGATCTTTCTTCTTTCAGCCATCCGGATCGAGCAAATCTTCAGGCAACAGGACGAAACAAGGCCCGAACAAAAAGTTGAAGGAGGGCGTAAAGTATAATATCGAGGCAATCAAATGTAATGGCGAACCATTAGCGCCTAAGAATATTGCGGACAAGTTCGTTCGTCAGTGCGCAGCTCTTGTGAAGGACCAACTCCTGATCTCCCTTCAAGAATGGAGAAAGCCAGCAAAGCCACGTCCAGATCTTACTTTTGTCGATGACAGACGAAAAAGTCTGCTTTGGGATACTCTCATGGAACATTTCACCCTACCAGATCATTTCACAGAAGCAGATGTGCAGAAAGTCAAGGACGCTGCTCTTAGGAAGATGGCAGTTGCATTCAAGAACCACAAGAATTGTGAATGGGACAAGTACATCAAGGGAGGAAGGAAGACTCCAGTATTCGAGGGAACACTAGAGAATCAAAGTGCTCATTGGGACGATTTCGTGAAATTCAAGGATTCAGAATTATCTAAGGAACGGTCAAGAATAAACAAGGCCAATGCCGCAAAAAAGGATAAGTTCCATAAGCTTGGGCCAGGTGGCTATGCGGTGGGAATGCCTAAGTGCGATAAGTCTGAGAAAGAGATGCTGGATGCAAGTGTCACTCCAGAAACATTAAGCTGGCCCCCCAGGTGCATGACTTGGTTCTATGCGCATGGGGGGAGTTGGACCCGAAGACAGGCAAAGTTTCCAAGAAGGCATGTTTGGACGGAGCCGAAGATAAGCTACTTGTTGCAATAGAAGAGGCTCGATCTGGGTTGTTCGAGCCCAATAGAGAGAACACGAGCTTACGCGTGCCCTGGGAAATCCTGAACACCCGGGAAGAACACGAGGCATGGGCGCTATTCCATGGTATGAGGGGTTTTCGGACTGGAACGCCGACTACAGAACCCATGCGAGAAAGAAGATTGCGGAGGAGAAGAAGAGGAAGATGGAGGAGGAGCAGAGGAAGCTCGACTATGAACGCCTTCAAGGCCTAGAATCAGCACACGCGGACTTGGCAATCAAATTCCAGCGGCAGTAGGAGCAGATCGACTCACTTAGCCAGCAAAGGGGGTCTCAGCAGCTGCAGCAGCTAGCGGATGATCCGACATTGGATACCACCGCCCCATCCATGCCGAGAAGCAGCATGGGTTCCGCCCCGTTTGACGCAATGCTGGATAGATACCCCGTGGATGATATCGCGGAGAACACTAACTGCGAGCTACACTTCAAAATTAAGAACATATCCTTGAAGGTGGCGGACGACGTTGCTTATACAAATTCCCCCGATGCAACCTTCCATTGCAACCCGATTCCAGCAGGCTATGCTCGTGTCGTGGTTGATGAGGTGGTGGACCAATATTCGGGGCTAGAGCTTGACATTCCTGGAGGTGACGAGGAGCACACACACGGAGATGCCAAACATCGTATCATCCTATGGAGAAAGGATTGCATCATCTTTCGAAGGCCACCGACACCGCGTCACCCGACTCCTCGTCGAAGTCCGCCACCGAGTCAGCAGACTCCCGCTCCTCCAAGTCCACCAACGCGTGAGGCCACTCCTCCTCCTCCAAGTCCGGCAAAGTGTCAGGCCACTCCTCCTCCAAGTCCGACACAGCATCAGGCGTCCACTCCTCCTCCAAGTCCGGCACAACCTCAGGCCACTGCAAGTCCGGCACAGCTTCAGGCCACTCCTCCTCATCCAACTCAGCCCCGTCAGCCATCTCTGCCGCCTCAGCAATCGCAGAAGAGACACCCCGCAGCTATGGTGCGTAGCGGTACGAGTCGAGGTCATAGTGCAGGAAGTACAGGCGGAGGCAAGCGATATAAATATGGTCCAAACCTCACTACTCCTCTTCCTGAGAGGGCTTGCGACAGGACCGAGGAGCAAACCAATGCCATAGTGCGGGCAGAAGTCGACGCCCATTTTGGACCGAAACCGCCACCGCCGCCAAGGGAGAAAGTGCATGTGGAAGTAGTTGACCACTTCATTCGTATGGCTCAACCACCAGCTCCTAAGCCTCTTGACACAGACTATGAGCGCCACATCAGGAAGTTACATCGACAACATCTACAGAAGGCGGCGAGCTCGAGCTCGAGCAAACAACAGGCAGCTGTCAAAAAATGCGGGAAAACCATTGCCCAGCTGGGAGAACAGGCGGCGCAATCGATCCCCCTGCTTGTTGTGCCGCCAACAACACGTGACAGTACGCACACCCAATATTATTGTGGCCAAATAGTTTACGTTCCCGAGGTGGGCGATGTGGTAATAACCCAGGAGCATATAATGCAGGCTGAAACTCTCAAAATCACTGTTGGACAACTGCTCGAGATCGAGGACATGCCTGTGCTTACAGAGGAGGAAATAAAATGGAAATATGCCCGGGGCCAACCTTTGGTCAAGCCAGAAGAGGTCAAGAAGCTCCCAACGAGAATGTATGAATTGCATCAATGGTACATGGACATTACCAAGAGATCTGATCGAGAGTCCCTCATGGTGCAAGTCAAGAAGGATCATTACTACCATGAGAAACCTGTGACCGTTGAGTATTCTGAACTAGTTCAGTTATACAATCAAGACGCACTCAACAAATCTATCATCAGTTGCTATTGTCTTTAAGTGATTTCTTTCTGTAATTTAAGTCTCAAGCTAGCTGTAGTGATCCTTTTGATCAATCATTACCTATAATTATCCTCACTATATTCTTTTCTGTGGTATTATGCAGGATGAAGATGTACGAAATGAGAAAAGGTGGACGCTATGGCATTGGGTTCATTGACCCAAACACCATTAATGAATACACATGGACAATAAACAAGCATCATGAAAAGCAGGTAGAGGACAGCATGCTAGAGTTCTTGAAGCGCCTCAAATACAATGAAGATATACTACTTCCTTACAACTTCCAGTGAGTCACACTTTCTTGTACTACAAATTCTCTGTTTTTGCCTACTAGCTAGCTACATGTTTTTGCTTACATATGCCCGCTTAATTAAGACATGCAAACGTGTGTGCATGCAGATTTCACTGGATCTTGTGTATCATTAAAGTTGACGCCGGAACAGTTCAAATACTGGACTCACTACTCAAAGCAAATAGTGACTATAACATCTTGTTTGGGATAGTCAACAGGTAATTTCAATCATTATTAACTATATATCTCGGCCTATTTAGTTCGTCATTTCATGATATGAACTATTTAATAACCCCTTTATTCATTTTCTTTGTCGGCGGGCAGGGCTTGGGCAAGGTTCATCAGTGTCACGGAAGGCGAATGGAAACGACAGCTGAAATGGTTTCGACCCAAGGTAAGTAATTAAGTAGTACTAGCTAGCTAGCTAGCTGCCATCTCTTTAATTATCATGCTTGATTAATTATTATCTGATCAAATTAAATTCCATTCTCGTAATAAAGGCCCTGAAGCAGGCGCAGGGGACTAATCTGTGTGCATTCTGCGTTTGCGAGAACATTCGCATGATGGCGTCCGAAAGGAGCAGATCTCAAAGACAGGAATGGGTATGCTTGTGAGAACACTATTCACAATTTTTACACCATTATCGATATCTAGTCACACAACTAATACACATACATATTGATCTCCTTCTTAACAGTTCAAAGAGGTGCGGGACAAGCTCCTAGAAACGGAGCGCGTAGAAGCACTTCAAGAGGAAATAGCGGGATTTTTGCTCGACCAGGTCATAAATCCGAAGGGAGAATACTATTACCCGCTACCGCCCCCATCGACCAGGTCATGAACCACTTCCAATTGTCATCGTGCTCTGAAGGCACCAATTAGGCTAATGCCACTGGCTCCGAAGGCAACATGCATATGTAGGAGAAATTGTATATAGCTATACATGTGTGTATGTGGGAATTAATATGGTGGTTTGTGTGACATTGATGATATATATATATATATATTTATATGATTGGTTCTACTAGAAATTCTATTTATATATATATATATGCATAACGTGTACAATATGTAGTATCGTAAAGTACCAGCAAACGAAAAAGAATTAAAATGGAAAACACAAAATTAAATGAAAAAGAAATCATAAACCAAAAAAAACCCAAACATTTTAGTACTGGTTGGTGTTACCAACCGGTACTAAAGGGCTCCCGGCCCCCGGAGCTGGCTCGTGCCACGTGATTGCCCTTTAGCACCGGTTCGTGTTGAACCGGTACTAAAGGGGGGGCCTTTAGTGACCACACTTTAGTGCCGGTTATGGAACCGGCACTAAAGGGCCTTACGAACCGGTGCTATTGCCCGGTTCTGCACTAGTGTTTCCCTTCGTGTTTACCGAAGGATGACTACTATGATAATTGCTATGATCCCGTTGATTCATTTGAAATATCACTTTTTGATGAAATTGATGCTTTTTATGCTTGTGTCCATGATGCCAATTTGAATTATGCTTATGGATATGAAGTTGATATAGTTTCTTGTGTTAAGAATGAAATTGTTGCTATTGCACCACACATGATAGTCCTATTATCTTTTTGAATTCTCCCAACTCCACTATATTGGAGAGGTTTGTGCTTATTAAGGATTATATTGATGGGTTGTGTTTTACTACTACACATGATGATTTTGATAGATATAATATGCATGTGCTTGCTACTCCTACTTGTAATTATTATGAGAGAGGGACTGCATCTCTACCTCTCTATGTTTCCAACATAGTAAAATTGCAAGAAATTGCTTATGCTATGTATTGGCCTTTACTTGATGTGCATGAATTGTTCTTTTATGACATGCTGATGCATATGAAGAGAGTTAGACTTTGTTGTTGCATGATACATGTTGCTTTGTGCTCAATACTAAATTACAAATCATTGCTAATTAAAATTGGCTTTGATATACCTTGGGATCCGTGTGGATCCATTACTTGAGTACTTTATGCCTATCTTAATGGCTTTAAAGAAAGCGCTACCAAGGAGACAACCCGGCAGTTTTAGAGAGTCATTTTCTTCTGTTGAGTGCTTTTGTAAAGTTTAAAAACAAAAAATATAGAGGGGAACTTCAAAACATTTTCAAAAAGAAAAGAGAAAGTGAGAAAGAGGAGCATTGTTAAAGTGGGATCTAGCCTTGAACTTTGTTTATGCCCATGGAAACTTTGTGAACCTTGATTACAGAAACTTTTCAACAAAAATAATTATCCACTTGTACAAATCCATTTTATTATAAAAATAATGTGCCAAGATTTGCCTTTAGGATGATTAGATTGCTTGTTTGCTTTGTGCAGTGCAAAAACAGAAACTTTGGCTGTAGTGCGTGAATTTACATTTTTTACTGGAACGTCAAAAGTTTCTGAAATTTTTACAAAGTACTGCTATGAAAAAATGTCATAATTTTTCAGAATTTTTTGAGTTACAGAAGTATATGCACCATCTGCATCTTTATAGACTGTCTTGTTTTCACAGATTGCTGTTATAGTTTCATTATTTGCTTATGTTTGAAATCTTGTTGAGCCTACTTTGACTTGGGGCCATAGAATTGTGATAGCATACATTGGATAATGATTGATTATAATTATACAATAATGTTATGGTAGGACATGATGGGATTTGATCTTTTATGTACTAACCCCTCTAACAAAAAGTTCGGTTAAGGTTTGTGTGGATGAAGTGTTCGAAGATCGAGGAGGTATTGATATGAGAAGAATGAGGAGAGGCAAGTGATATGTCTCCGTCGTATCTACTTTTCCAAACACTTTTGCCCTTGTTTTGGACTCTAACTTGCATGATTTGAATGGAACTAACCCGGACTGACTTTGTTTTCAAAAGAATTACCATGGTGTTATTTATGTGCAGAAACAAACATTCTTGGAATGACCTGAAACTTCACGGAGCAACTTTTTGGAAAATATAAAAAATACCTGCAAAAGATGAAGGCCAGGGGGCCCACCACCTGTCCACGAGGGTGGGGAGCGCGCCTGCCCACCTAGGGCACGCCCCCCTACCTCATGGGCCCCCTGGAGCTCCTCCGACTCCAACTCCAACTCTATATATTGTGTTTTGGGGAGAAAAAATCAGAGAGAAGAATTCATCGCGTTTTACAATACGGAGCCACCGCCAAGCCCTAAAACCTCTCGAGAGGGCTGGTCTGGAGTCCGTTTGGGGCTCCGGAGAGGGGAATCTGTCGCCATCGTCATTATCAACCATCCTCCATCACCAATTTCATGATGCTCACCGCCGTGCGTGAGTAATTCCATCGTAGGCTTGCTGGACGGTGATGGGTTCGATGGTATCTATCATGTAATCGAGTTAGTTTTGTTAGGATTTGATCCCTAGTATCCACTATGATCTGAGATTGATGTTGCTATGACTTTGCTATGCTTAATGCTTGTCACTAGGGCCCGAGTGCCATGATTTCAGATCTGAACCTATTATGTTTTCATCAATATATGAGTGTTCTTGATCCTATCTTACAAGTCTATAGTCACCTATTATGTGTTATGATCCGTTAACCCCGAAGTGACAATAATCGGTATACTTACCGGTGATGACCGTAGTTTTAGGAGTTCATGTATTCACTATGTGTTAATGCTTTGTTCCGGTACTCTATTAAAAGGAGGCCTTAATATCCCTTAGTTTCCGTAAGGACCCCGCTGCCATGGGAGGGTAGGACAAAAGATTTCATGCAAGTTCTTTTCCATAAGCACGTATGACTATATTCGGAATACATGCCCACATTACATTGATGAACTGGAGCTAGTTCTGTGTCACCCTAGGTTATGACTGTTACATGATGAACCGCATCCGGCATAATTCTCCATCACCGATCCATTGCCTACAAGCTTTCCATATATTGTTCTTCACTTATTTACTTTCCTATTGCTATTGCTATCATCACTACAAAATACCAAAAACATTACTTTTACTACTGTTACCTTTTGCTACCATTACCACTACTATCATATTACTTTGCTAATAAATACTTTGCTGCAGATATTAAGTTTCCAAGTGTGGTTGAATTTACAACCTAGCTGCTAATACTTAAGAGTATTCTTTGGCTCCCCTTGTGTCGAATCAATAAATTTGGGTTGAATACTTTACCCTCGAAAACTATTACGATCCCCTATACATGTGGGTTATCAAGAATATTTTCTGGCGCCGTTGCCGGGGAGCATAGCTCTATTCTTTGAGTCACTTGCGATTTATATCTGTTTATCATTATGAAGAACTTGAAAGATCCAAGAACCAAGATTTATCCCTCAACTACGAGGGGAGGTAAGGAACTGCCATCTAGCTCTGCACTTGATTCACCTTCTGTTTTGAGTAAGCTTGCAACACCTAAACCTGCTTCTGCTATTCGTTCTGATATGTCGCATGTTATTGATGATGCCACTTCTGCTATACATGGTACTTATGATGAAACTACTTCTATGCTTGATACTACTGTGCCACTTGGTGAATTTCCTGATGAACAACTTGCTAGGGCTAGAGAGATTGAAAATATTGAATCTAATAATACTGATGAAATTGATGATGAAGACTTGCCTGTTATTCCTGAGGGTTATGTTTTTGATAAAGAAGCTTCTTTAGCTATTTTATCTTGCAAAGATAGATACGAACTTAAGAGGTTATTAGCTAAATGGAATAAGCAATCTCTAAATGCTAGGATGAAACCTGACCCTGCTTTTGCTACTTCACCTATCTATGTTACTGATAAGGATTATGAATTCTCTGTTGATCCTGATATAATTACTTTGGTTGAATCTGATCCTTTCATGGCTATGAACTGAAATTGTTGTGGCACATCTTACTAAATTAAATGATTTAGCCACCTTGTTCACTACTGATGAGAGAACTCGTTACTTTTATATCCTTAATATATTTCCGTTCTCATTAAAGGGTGATGCTAAGATATGGTTTAATTCTCTTGATCCTGGTTGTGTGTGTAGTCCCCGGGATATGATTTATTACTTCTCTGCTAAATATTTCCCTGCTCATAAGAAACAAGCTGCTTTAAGGGATATTGTCAGTGTCAAAACCGGCAGATCTCGGGTAGGGGGTCCCGAACTGTGCGTCTAAGGATCGATGGTAACAGGAGACTGGGGACACGATGTTTACCCAGGTTCGGGCCCTCTTGATGGAGGTAATACCCTATGTCCTGCTTGATTGATCTTGATGATATGAGTATTACAAGAGTTGATATACCACAAGATCGTAGAGGCTAAACCCTAGAAGCTGGCCTATGGTATGATTGTTGTATATATCCTCTATCGACTAGCCTGGCCTTGGTTTATATAATGCACCAGAGGCCTAGGATAACAATTGTCCTAGCCGAATAAGCTGGTGGGGAGGAGTCCTTGTCTTGATCACCAAGTCTCGTGGAATCTTCCATGTATGCGGCAGCTGTCTGAACTGGCCCACGAGTATACGGACATGGGGGTCCTCGGCCCAATCTAACAGATCGGGGCACGACGTGGTGAGTACCCCCTAGTCCAGGACACCATCAGTAGCCCCCTGAACCGGTCTTCAAGTTAGGGATGCTCCTCGATTCTTCTGAACTGTTATTCATCTTCGGTTGTCGGTCTTGAAAACTGGTTCAACAAATCTTCTCATCTTTGATCTTGAGGATCACCGAAATGCATTCGACAAGTTTGCACGTCGGTTATCCGAGGAGCCCCTTTAAATTTCCGGCCTTTATCAATGCCTTGTTATTTTTATGCCACACCTCGGGTTTGAAGTTGTTACCAGGAGGCAGTGTCCTCTTGCGTCCGAGCTCTAACGTCGGACTGCATTCGAGGTATCTTTTGCAGCCGAGCACCAGTGTCGGACTGCTTCCGAGCTCCAATGTCGAAATGTATCCGAGCTCCAACGTCGGACTATATCCAAGATGTCATAGATCATCTTGGTCCAAAAAAGGTGAAGGAGTTTAGTCGAGCTTAATGCTAGAAATGCCCTCTATGGAGCCAGCCACTAGCGCCCGAGCTTTATGCCGGACTGCTTTCGAGGTGGTGCACCACCCCGACTGTGGGCCAATTTTTTGTCAATATTTTTTGTTGGTGCAATTTATTCTCTGCCGAGATATATAGCCAGTAACCCTCAACGTGTGTATCGGTTTAAAACCCGAGATGCATTTGAAGGATGATGTAAGACCAGTGATCCCAGTAGCCACTGAGGCTCAGGTTGATTTGCAAAATCGGCCTGTGGATCAAGTCCTAGCTCGGTAGAATACTTCGGGATACAAAAAGCGGCGTGCTCAGTCCTCGAGACTCAGGTTGGGTGCGGCCGACCAACCTGAGGATCATAATCTCCTCGAAAACTGTATTGCACTTAAAATTTTCTGCATTGGATAGGCAATGCAGTAGCCCCCGAGACACTGGTCGGGTGGCAACACCAGATCAGGGGATTGATGTGCCCCTTTAATATTTGTAAATAATAAGCCCGAAGCCTAGTAGCCCCCGAGCCTTAATGCAGGCATGGGTGGCCGAATTAAGGATCGATATCCATAGTAAAATCACAAATTATGTGTAATGACTCTATGTATCCAAGTACTTTACATCCTTAATGCTCGGATCCGCATTGTACAAAACTTTGTTGACCGACCATCGGCTTCCACCTCCTCGGCTAGTAGTCGAGGAATGTTTGTCCTACTTTATAAAGCCTTCATGAGGGCAAAGATTTACGAAAAACAAGGCAATCTGGCCATACGGTTTTATAAACAAAGGTACGCAGAGAGATATGTTATATTACTGTTTAACATAAGAAATGTCTTCCAAAGAAAATAGTCCCACTATCGGTTCCTTTCTTTGGGTTTTCATGCTAAGCATGATCATGAAACCTCAGCTCTAATGTAAGAGCAAAATATCAAGGATTTAGTTTGGGAAGCCAGTTAATAGCCCCTGATAGTGTTCGGCAACAGTCGAGGTCAAGCCGTAAACACTTCGGCCATTGTTATGAATGGCCCGTCATTTAACACCGTTATCGGATCGCTGACCAGTTTACGCTTATTGTGACAGTTAATTTTCGGCTTTCTCCACTAAGGTGCTTAACCATGTGAGCTGGAAGCACAATCGCAGTGGTTCTCCCTTTGCACACCTAGCCGAACAAAGTGGAACGTAGGAGGCAAGCACAGGAGTCAGGCAACCCAACTATTGACCGAAGACACAATTCGAAACCAATGCATATATAGTGAGATCCGAGAATGTTTTTGCCGAATCTATAAAGGTGTCCGGCATTGCACTGTGAGACCTGTGTTGGAAACACACAAATAGTTTAAAAGTGCCAAAAAGCTTGGAAAACCAAAAAACGTCAGTAAAAACATGACATCCAAAAAAGATCAAGTGTTCGGTGCCAATCCGAAAATTGGAAGAGAAAGAAAAAAATGTGCTTCGGTCGTGTTTTGACAACGACCAAGAAGAAAACACATTTACAACTCATATATAAATTTTAAGAGCCCCCAAGTGACTTGGGTAAGAATTTTATGTATAATGATTGTCTGTACCGAAGTACTTATATCATATTTGTGTTCACCCGAACTTTAAACGCGTCTTAATCGACCGTCGGCTTCTCCCTTTTCGGCCAAGGGCTGAAAAGTGTCATGTACTCCGCCTGTCGAGAGTATCGACGGTGTTTCCGATGACCAGGCAATCAGGCCATAAGGCTGTAACAGACAAAGCGCGCTCAGGGAACTTATGCTATATTACTAACGAAATGTAAGAAGCATCTTCGAAGAAAATAGTACCCCCACCGATACCTTTCTTTGGTGCTCATTATTACTATGAGACTTGTGCAATAGATTTTTTGTACCCATGAGTTCCATTGTGTGTCGACCATGATTGAAAACAATAAGAGCGCTAGCTTTCGGCTTCACCCAGTCCGAGGTCAGAGCTCGGATGACCCGGTCGTGGCAATCGCAGAGGTGCTCCCTTTACTCCCTAGCCGAAAAATCGGGAACGTAGGGGTAAGCACAGGAGCCAGGCAACCTAGCTTGCAAATCGCTTAGGTCAATATGGTGCATATTATGGCGTAATACACGAACAAGGAACGAAGCCGTACAAGTATAATCATATGCAAGAGGAAAAGCTCCATCAAGGGAGCCCCCAAGTAAACGGGGTATTTGAATTTGTGTGTCACAAACAAAGTTTTGACAAGGAGATTCTCTACAAGCAACTTTTTTTAAAAAAGGTATAATGCTTGGTCGAACCGAACACAAGTTAAAATTTTAAAACTTTGAGCATGAAGGCAACTTAGCTGGTTAATGTGTTCGGTATTGATGACGCGGCCCGAGCTTGATGCGGGACAAGGTTCCATCCCCCAAGCCGGTCCCAAGGTGGCGGAGCACAGAGCTCGGCACTCTGAAGTGGTGACATAGCACGGTCAATGCGGGCCGGCAGAGTGATGCCGAAGTCCCTGGCATGGGGTAATGAAGTGTTGATGAAGCCCCCCGTCCAACCGAGGTGACGTGGTATGTTAGTATGCCGAGTTGACGATACTGCCCAACCCGGATCATTTTCTTGTGCATAAAAAATAGTGCAAACTGGAGATAATATTAATAATAATAATAATAATAATAAATAAAAATTGTTGCATAATAAATAATTTATGCAAAGTGAGTAATAAAAGGAATATGGCCTGGTGCCAAAGTCAATGTCGATGCAGGGCGTCGGCGTGATGCGGTAAAGGCATGGCAAAGCCTGAATTCACAGGTCGGACCGAGTTTCGGATGCGGCGTTCGCCGGACCATGTACGGAAATTGACCGAACCACCATGCGACCGTCGTTAATGCGGCCATCATTTGATAGACCTGTGTACATATGATGAACAAACCAGAGTGATAATTCCTTGAGAAAAATGAACCCAAACAAGCAAAAAATACTAGGATTAATAGCACCTGGTTTATTTGTTGTAGCAATCCGAAGAAAGGTGATTCTGAAAATTGGGACTCGATCCGCACACCCATTGCCTGATGGGCGATAAAGTGACAGTATGGTGATGCTGGCAAAGGTTGGCTCGCTGAGGCAAAGCTCTTGGTCCAGCTAACGTGACGGAGCTGGTCGGCTAGTGACGCCGAAGTCTCCGGAGTAGGTTGATGAAGAGATGGCGAAGCCCCCGGTCCAGCAGAGATGTCGAAGCCTCGATGTCAGCCGATGAGTCGAAGTAGGTCGGTGTGATGGACATCAGCTTGAAGAAGCAATAGTGCGGCCCTGCCGATGCAGGTCGTGACGTGGTCGATGCCGGCTTGATGAAGTGACCGTGCGGCGATGCCGGTATGCCCACTTCGTGTAATCTGTGGGGCGGCGATGTTGGTGATGATTTATCCTTCCCGATGCCGGACTCTTGTTCGGCTTGCCGAGATGATGATCCGAAGAAGTTGAGCTCGGCTCAACAAAGTGACGACGTGTCTAGCGCAGGTCGGCAGCCTTGGAGCAATATTGCCGGACTGGTTTGACACCAGCATGATGATGAAGATGACCTCAGGGGAGGCTTAAAAATTTACGGGCACGTGTTTAAAAACAATGCACAATACCCTAGAAGAGAATTCCTCTAAAAAGGTTGTCCAATATCACGTTCATAAAGAAACATGAATTCGGGTCGGATCCGTATCCGCGCAGAAAACAGATCCGAAAATTGGTCCACTCATCGGAAGGTTCCCAGAGTTTGAACCGTCGGATCGAGCTGAAATTTGGAGGGGTGGTAGATATGGGAATTCCGCAGTAGATGAACGGTTGGATCTTCCAAAGGACCTCCGAGCTGGGCTCTAGAGACCACGCCCTAAACTCGTCCAGATTCCCGTCCAGATTTGACAGGGCTCCGGTATATTGTAGATTGCCGGAGATTCCTCCATCGGAAATCGACGAAATTTTGCATGGCTGTTGTAGACGTAATTCTGCACTATTCCACTGAAGCAATCGTCAAACTGACGCTCGAGGAGGTGGTGACAGCGAATACGAGTTCGATGTCCATAAAAACAGCACGGCCGCCCGAGGGCAATGTTGACGTTGAGCCCTCGAGCTCCATGGATGACTCCTCTATGATCATGATAGAGATCGGAGTTGATGTTGAAAAAGGCCGTCGTCCGAACATGATGATCGGAGATGGAGCACGGTCCTCGGTCGAGCCAAGGTGACCAGTCGAGCCGGCGATGAAGATGCCGGCGTCGCAGTTGACCTACGGGCGAGCCATTGATCCTTTTGCCGATCACACAACGGAACTCTCAATGAAACCACCAATGTCGGTATCAAAACCGGCAGATCTCGGGTAGGGGGTCCCGAACTGTGCGTCTAAGGATCGATGGTAGCAGGAGATTGGGGACACGATGTTTATCCATGTTGGGCCCTCTTGATGGAGGTAATACCCTAAGTCCTGCTTGATTGATCTTGATGATATGAGTATTACAAGAGTTGATATACCACAAGATCGTAGAGGCTAAACCCTAGAAGCTAGCCTATGGTATGATTGTTGTATATATCATCTATCGACTAGCCTGGCCTCGGTTTATATAATGCACCAGAGGCCTAGGATAACAAGAGTCCTAGCTGAATACGCCCGTTGGGAGGAGTCCTTGTCTTGATCACCAAGTCCTGTGGAATCTTCCATGTATGCGGCAGCTGTCCAAACTGGCCCATGAGTATAAGGCCATGGGGGTCCTCGGCCCAATCTAACAGATCGGGAGATGACGTGGTGAGTACCCCCTAGTCCAGGACACCGTCAGATATATATATAATTTTGTGCAAATTGAAGAAGAGAGTCTCCCACAAGCTTGGGGGAGACTTCTCCAATTACTCAATGCTTTGCCTAATCATCCTCTTAAGAAAAATGAAATACTTGATATCTTTTATAATGGACTAACTGATGCCTCCAGAGATTACCTAGATAGTTGTGCTGGTTCTGTTTTCAGGGAAAGAACACCGGATGAAGCTGAAATTCTATTGAATAATATGTTGAAAAATGAAAATAATTGGACACCTCCGGAGCCTATTCCTAAACCAACTCCGAAGAAGAGGGGTATTCTATTTCTCAGTCCTGAAGATATGCAAGAGGCAAAGAAATCTATGAAAAAAAAAGGTATTAAAGCTGAAGATGTTAAGAATTTACCTCCTATTGAAGAAATACATGGTCTTAATTTAGCGCCTATTGAAGAAACATATTATCTTAATCCTTTACCTACTGAAGAACCACATGGTCTTGATAACCCGACATAGGTAGTAAAGGTAAATTCTCTCTATAGATATGATAAAGCTGAAATCCCATTTACTAAATTTGCTAGCCCATGCTTAGATGAGTTTGATAAATTTATGGCTAAGCAAGAAGATTTTAATGCTTATTTTGGTAGACAATTGAAATACAATTCAAATACGCTTGAACACTTGGGTGATTATATGGCTAATGTCAAAGGTGAACTTAAATTTATTAGTAAACATGCTTCTATGGTTACCACTCAAGTAGAACAAGTACTTAAAGATCAAAATGATTTGCTCAATGAATTGAATAGTAAAGATAATGATAATGTTGTTAGAGTTATGACTAGAGGTGGTAGAATGACTCAGGAACCTTTGTATCCTGAAGGCCACCCTAAGAGAATTGAGCAAGATACTCAGAGAAATAATATAGATACACCTAGTCATTCTAAAAGGAAGAAAAATAAAAATGATAGGACCTTGCATGCTTCTAGTGAACCTATTACTGAAACACCTGAGAATCCAAATGATATCTCTATTTCTGATGCTGAAACACAATCTGGTAATAAACATGAAACTAGTGATAATGTTAATGATAATGTTCATGATGATGCTCAACCTAGTAACAATAATGATATAGAAATTGAACCTACTGTTGATCTTGATAACCCACAATCAAAGAATCAATGTTATGATAAGAAAGACTTTGTTGCTAGGAAACACAGTATAGAAAGAGAACCATGGGTTTAGAAACCCATGCCGTTTCCTCCCAAACCATCCAAGAAAAAGGATGATGAGGATTTTGAGCGCTTTGATGAAATGATTAGACCTATCTTTTTGCGTATGTGATTAACTGATATGCTCAAAATGAACCCCTATGCTAAGTATATGAAAGATATTGTTACAAATAAAAGAAAGATACCGGAAGCTGAAATTTCCACCATGCTTGCTAATTATACTTTTAAGGGTGGAATACTAAAGAAACTTGGAGATCCTGGTGTACCAACTATACCATGCTCCATTAAAAGAAACTATGTTAAAACTGCTTTATGTGATCTTGGAGCCAGTGTTAGTGTTATGCCTCTCTCTTTATATCATAGACTTGATTTGAATAACTTGACACCTACTGAAATATCTTTGCAAATGGCTGATAAATCAACTGATATACCTGTCGGTATTTGTGAGGATGTGCCTTGAAAGTGCGTTATATCGACTAGAGGGGGGTGAATAGGCGATTTTTATGAAATTCTTCACTGAGGAATTTGCCACTGAGGAAATTCCTTAGCGAATAACTACTAGTAGCGGAACAAGTACTCAATAGTAAACATAACAGAATACAAGCATAGTCATCATGATGAAATGAAGACAGGCACAGAGTACAGAAGCGTAAGCACATGATAACACGGGATGAAGACAAACAGACTGAAGAACTTGAACTGAGGAAATTGAGAAAGTCTTCAGTCAAAGTCTTCAAACACAGATATGAACAAGCACACAACACAGTTATGAGGAAATGAAAGAGTTGAGGAAATAGAACCAGTGAGCTTGGTGAAGACAATGATTTGGTACACCAGTTCCAACTGATGTCTCAGTTGTACGTCTGGTTGGAGCGGCTGAGTATTTAAACTCGAGGACACACAGTCCCGGACACCCAGTCCTGAACACGCAGCTTAGGACACCCAGTCCTCACCGTATTCTCCTTGAACTAAGGTCACACAGACCTCGTCCAATCACTCGTGGTAAGTCTTCAGCTGACTTCCGAACCTTCAGAAACTTGGTCAATCGGCGATCCACAATTCCTCATGGATGCTCTAGACCATGACGCCTAACCGTCTGGAAGAAGCACAGTCTTCAAAGCTAACAAGTGTCAGATCCATGCAGGATCAATCTCTTCAATGATGCTCAATCACTTGGGGTTTGTAGGTGTTTGGGTTTGGGGTTTTTCCTCACTTGATGATTTTCTCTCAAAGTCCTCGGAGGATGGGTTGCTCTCAAATGACAAGTGTCAGTTTCTCTCGGAGCAGCCAACCAACTAGTGGTTGTAGGGGGCGGCTATTTATAGCCTAGGGAGCAGTCCGACATGATAAGACATAAATGCCCTTCAATGATATGACCGTTAGGTGGATAGATATTTTGGGAGAGCTGGCGCATAGCACAGCAACGATCGGAATTTTGAGTAGCAAAATCCTCAGGGCTATCATGTTCCTCACTGTGTAGGCAATCCGCACTGGTGAATTCCTAACTCCTCAGTCAGGAAAAACTCCTCAGAGACCAGAAGAACTTCGTCTCTGTCACTGAAGAAATTGACTGAACTGTATGAGATTTCCAATGGCTTCACTCGAAGGGATTGGTAGGTGTAGGATTTTGAGTTGAGCATCACTTGCAAAATTTTCCTTAGTATTTCCTCGACCCCCTTTAACAGTATGGTGTTTCCTATGACTCAAAAAGAGAAAATGAAACTACGAAAACAAAAGTCTTCATGCTTCATGTTCCTCAAACGAATACCAAGTCTTCAAGGTCACACCAATTTCTTCACTTTCAAAGTCTTCAGGAAGTCTTCAGTGATCCAAAGTCTTCAGTGGAAGAACTTCATCTTTAGGGGTCGACTTTCTCTGTAAATATCAAGCTCCACATAGTCTTATAGACCTGTGTACACTCACAAACGCATTAGTCCCTTAACCTATAAGTCTTCAATACACCAAAATCACTAAGGGGCACTAGATGCACTTACAATCTCCCCCTTTTTGGTGATTGATGACAATATAGGTTAAGTTTTCAACGGGGATAAACATATGAAGTGTAACTACTAATATTGAGGAATTTGATTGCAAGATATAGAAGAACTCCCCCTGAAGATGTGCATAGTGAGGAATTTGCTTTTGAAGCAATGCACACTTGAAGAGTTGAATCATGGAGATCTCCCCCTATATCTTGTAATTCATACACGCATTTGACATATCACGATGAAGAATTTGAAATGCATGATGAAATATGGTGACTGATGTAATTCAGCATGCGTGCATTAGCATATATGAGGAATAAGCATGTAGAAAATCATATCAAAAGTATCAGAGCACCATCGGGTTTAAGTTTACAACTCGATCCAATAAAGTCTCAGAAGAACGAGAGTTGTAACTTAACAAAAAAATGCCCATATAGAAACGCCCGCTTGAAGACTAACTCAAAGTTCTCCCCCTTTGTCATCAAATGACCAAAAGGATCGAATATAAGGACTAACGCCCCTAAAGAATATCAAGTTGATGAAGGAGCGCCAGTGTTGTTGGGGTCGTTTGTCGTAGTAGGGCCTGCCGCAGTGTCGTCCAAGTCTTCATTTTCATCAGTGTCACGCGATGAAGAATATGAGCTGGCCACCAGAGAAGGAACCTTGACCTTCTTGAATTTCTTTGGTGGAGGTGTACACCAGTCAAAGTCTTCTTTGAGACCCATTTTCTTCAGATCTTCTTCACCATACAGATGTGACAGGATTGCCCAGGTGCGACCGAAGACTTGATGGAGGTAGTAGTGGTTTTTCTTCACTACATTGCGTGTGGCAGTCATGTTGTGAAGAAGTGAACCAAACTGACGCTTAACCCATTTGTGATTTCGATCCACCTTCTGGTGAAGACTGATCAGAAGTTCACGGTCAGTCATCATGCGTGGAGCAATGGCTTGAGGAGTGGACTTGGGTGCATTGGCAGAGTCATGTGTGGCAGATTCATCATTGGTGGAATAAGATGCAGCTTTGCGAAACCGACCATCCAATGGACGAATGTCTTCATCTATTACAGCTGGTGCCTTGCCCTTTCCATCAACTGAGGAATATGTCTGCTTGAGGACTTCAATTGGGGGCAAGTAGCTGAGGTGATTCTGGAAATCAGCTTTGTAGTTGAGTGAAGACCTTGTCCTGAGGAATCTCATAATCCAAGGTGCATAAGGCTTCAGCTCAAACGGAGACAGTGCAACATTTGCCATAGTCCTCATGAAGAAATCGTGATAATTGACAGGAATGCCATGAACGATGTTGAATACCAGATTCTTCATGATGCCAACAATTTCCTCATCAGATGAGTCATGGCCTTTGATAGGACTGATTGTCCTCGTAAGAATACGATAGATAGTTCTGGGCACGTACAACAATTCCTTCATGAGGAATTTGGTTCTTGGTGCTTGACCTAGCTTCAAAGGTTTTATCAGCACCTGCATG
The DNA here is from genome assembly GCF_018294505.1 of Triticum aestivum. Lineage (NCBI taxonomy): Eukaryota > Viridiplantae > Streptophyta > Magnoliopsida > Poales > Poaceae > Triticum > Triticum aestivum. The sequence goes on from NC_057812.1 coordinate 615,860,811, forward strand.
TAATGATGTGTGAGCTCAGGTTCACTGTAGATGCAGCGAGCTTGTTCAAGGGGAGGACTGAGTGGTAGAGCACGAAGCAATTCAGAGGCTGGTGCAGTGTAGTGAGTGTTTTCAGACATCCAGTCCAGCACCCATGAATTCACATCTTCAGCATCTCCGGTGATGTGCAGCATTGCATAGAATTGAAGAATCAGTTCTTCATTCCAATCGCAGATGTCAGAGCAAAAGTTTAGCAGTCCGGTGTCATGAAGAACACTGAGGACTGGTGCGAAGCACGCAGAGATTCCATATCCACGTGAGTAATATGCTCATGGTAGAAGATCTTCTCCTTGTTGAACAGCATTGAGGAATAGAAATTTGCTTGACTAGAAGTCCAGAAACGCCTCTTCCTAATGCGAGCAGAATTATAAGGGTTGTAATCTTCGAAGAATACATGCTCACCGAAGAAATCATCAGCCTTGAATTTTTGCTTGCATGAGAATGGATCCTTTGGCTTTGGCAGAGGAGTGTCAGTGAGTTGCATCACGACCTCAGGAATCTCCATCGCAGGTTCTTCAGGCTGAGGAATTTCTGGTTCCTCCTCAGTGGCAGTCTGTGTCGTTGGTTGTTCAGCAGCTACAGTTTCTTTAGTGCTAGTGGCTGGAATTTCCTCATGGACAGATGCAGTGGGATGAGTTTCTTCAGAGCCCATTTGTACAGTTTGTGTGGGGGACTGAGGAATTTGCTGTAGAGGGGTGAACATTGGAGAGTTTGGATGCTGACTTTCCCAGAATTCATCACTGGTTACTGGTGTGGAGCAGCCAACGTCCACATCTTCATCTTCCATTTCTTCAACACCAGCCTCTTCAGCTATGAACTGAGGCATAGGCAAGGGGATGATAGGTGTTGAAGGGATCGCATCCACTTCAATTTCTTCATCCAACGGTTCAGACGAAGCAGCAGAAGGAGTTTGTTCATCTGATCTACTGGGGATCACATATTCTTCATCAAAAGGAACAAGGTCCTTTGATGGCCTGGTTGAGATGGGAACAACATCAATCGGATTTGCAAATGAACTTGTCATAGGCTTCATTTTCTTCGGAGCTGAAGAATCTGAAGCAACTGATGCTTTCCTTTTCTTCACTGCAGCATGCTCTGCAGCCATGGTCTTCTTCACATCTGATGCAGATGGAAGGATTGGAGTTGAAGTTGGTGCAGGAGCAGCTGAGGAAGCTGGTTGATGTTCTTCAGGCACAACTGATGCAGTTGCCCTGCGTTCTTCAGTTTCTTCAGGCGCACCACTAGTGGGTGCCCTGGCAATTTCTTTAGCGGCTAGAATGTAGTCATCAGCCCTGGAACTCACATTTTCTTCAGCAGCCTGATTGTCATCAGTGGTGCTGGCATTTTCTTCAGTAGGCTGAGCAGATGCTTGAGCCTAAGGAATTTCCTGTTGCGTTGGGGCTGCAACATTGGAAGTGAAGTTATCCGCAAGTTTCGCAAAATGAACCTTGGCTCCAAGCCAATCAGCGCGATATGCATCAAAGTCATCATTGAGTTTCTTGATCTCAGTCTGGATAGTGACAAGTTCTTCAGTTGCCATAGAGACAACATTTTTCTTCAGATAGCGCTCTTTCTTGTACTGCGCTTTCTTGATCTGCCTGACCTTCTCAAATTTCCACTTTTCTTCTTGAATGAAGTGGGTCAGCATGTGACTTTGGCCAGGAGTCAGCTTGAAGTCAGGCATGGGAGTGTTGGGGTCCTTGTGCCAGACATCAATGTAGTCGAGGATCAACTTGGGATCTAAAAGCAGTGGCACCTCTGATCCTTCGGCTCTAGCAACCCTGACTTGCTTGTCTCTGATGATTTCTGCAAGTTCGTCATCATTAGCTTCGTCTTCTTTAGACGGTACTTGGAAAGCGACTTGTTTCTTTTGAGGACTTGGGCGAGGACCTCGTCCAGCAGTGGCCTTTGTCTTCAGCAGTGAGGGGCCAGCTGAGGAACTTGGTGCAGCCGAGGAACTAGCTGAGACACCTGAGGCAATGGAGATGCATGCAGTCCTTTGGCACGAAGCGAGATGCACAGGTGCTGAGGATTTAGTCGGAACAGCTGAGGGCTTAGGCGGAGGAGCTGAGGACTTTGGAGGAACAGGAGCAGCATGAGGAATTGGCCGTGAGGGATTTGAGGATTCTGGCCGTGAGGGCATTGCTGAGGAACTTGGCCTTGAGGGCATTGTTGGTGAAGCACTTGGCTTGCGCGCAGGCTTCTTTGACATAGCCTTCTTTGGCTTGACAGCAAAGGCCTCAGCAGAGGCAGCAGCAGCAGCAGAGTCTTCATTGAATTTACTCACTGCTTCTTTGGCTTGCTTAGCCAACTTGGCTTGGCGCTTGGCCCATGCATCAGGATAGTCCTCACCGCGCTTGAGGCTGGTGGGATCAGCGATTTGGCCAGGTGCCAATGGAGCTCTTGGGCATGGAGGATTGAGTGCGAATTTCTTCATATACTTAGGAGTGACATATCTGTACTCCCTCCATTCTCTTTCCCATCTCCTCTCTATCTTCTGAATGCGCACTTTGCGCTCATTCTTGGTTTCCTCAGTAGGTGTGCAGTACCCAGCATATATTTCATCTGGGATCTCAAATGTTGTATTGACCTTAGGCCTCTTTCCTCCCTTCTGTGGCTTCTTATCGTCAGCCATTTTCTTCAGTTGAGGAATTTGGACAATTGAATTCTCTGAAGAAGTATGCAACTTTTCTTCGAGGAACGTTGCAAATGAGTTACGTTGATGAGAACCTAGTGATTCAGCAGCTGACATGTGTACCTGTGAACATAGTATAGTTGCAAGGAATTTGGAGAGGTCATATGTGTTCTCAGAGGGTTTTTCAAAAGAACAAGTTTGAGGAATTTGACCAGATGAGTCTTGAAGAATTTCACTAAGCGTTGTTTGTCTTAGGTTCCAGAGTTGTATAGATCGAAGATCCACACAATTGAGGAATCTTGAAGAAAAATGATGCTTAGAGAAACGAATCAAGAACAGATGACTTGTGAGGTGTTGAGTTTGTGAAACTATGAAGAAAAACACCTTTGAAGATTTTGAAGATAATCATTCGAATCAATGAGGGTAGTAAAAGTAACTTTTAATTAACCTGGACGAAGAACACGACGAACTGTAGTAAGGAGATGTGAAGTTCGTCTGTGCAGATCTTCCACGCCCTAACTTGGCGGAGGAAGACGGCTACGGCGGCGGCGGAGTGAAGATTTCCGCGGTCGGCGCGAGTACGTCGGTGACAAGATCGAGGCAGTGAAGCTCTTCCTCACCGGTGGCGATGAAGTAGCGGCAGCACTTGGGTTTGAGAAGCTCGAGCTGGAGAGAGAGATCGAGCAGAGTAAAAGAAGTGAGGAAGGGGCGGAGGGGTATTTATAGCCACGGTGAAAAACTGCTCGCCCGAAGAAATTGGACGAACGTGCCCCTGACCCTTCTCATTCGCTTGACATGTGTCACCCACGTACTGAGAGGTGGAGATTGTGTGCGATCGTGGGTGAGTGGATAAGTATAATGTGGGATGCGGAACGGTTTGAGTGGCAAAGCCGAAAATTTTGATAAGATAGGTTTTAAAGTTCCGTTCGCAATTTCTTCAGCTCACAAGGACACAGTGAAGATTTTGAACGAGTTTCAAATAGAATGCACATGAAGAATTTGTGAATAGATTGGGTTGAGTATAGCATAGAGGGGGAAGGGTCCGATCACATTCATTTAGCAGAAAAACCAACTTGAAGAATTAGCAATAAGTGAATGCTGTAGAGGACATAAACTTATATATATATATATATATATATATATATATATATATATATAGTCAATGAAGAAAAATGACGGAAGCAGTGAAGACAATGCAAAGTTGAAGAATATGAATAATTGAGGAATTTCAACTTTTGGTGGTGGCGTGACCCACCGTACAAGAATGATGATTTCAGATACCACATACAATTATCGTAGGGTTCTGAGAATCAAATTCTTCGCTAATTTCTTCACACTAAGAGTGTTGTTCTTCATTGAATTGAAGAAAAACGTTTCTTCATGTGTTGCACATCTAAGTCATCAATTTTGCATAAGTGTTAGGATGAGTGTCCTTTTCAAAGAACATTCGAAGATTCTAGGATATTTAGCTCACATCGCAACTTGCTAAATCTCTTCTCATCCAAGGGCTTTGTGAAGATATCGGCTAGCTGTTCTTCAGTCTTCACATGCTCAATAGAAATGTCGCCCTTCAACACATGATCACGAAGAAAATGATGACGAATCTGAATGTGCTTTGTCTTCGAGTGCTGAACTGGGTTGTGAGCAATCTTGATGGCACTCTCATTGTCACAGAAGAGAGGCACATTCTTCATGTTGATGTCGTAGTCCTTGAGAGTTTGCTTCATCCATAGCAGTTGAGCACAGCAAGAACCAGCGGCAATGTACTCAGCTTCAGTAGTAGATAGTGATACGTAGTTCTGTTTCTTCTAGGACCAACAGACCAAAGATCGTCCGAGGAAATGACATGTACCAGATGTTGACTTGCGGTCCACACGATCACCAGCATAGTCAGAGTTAGAATATCCAATGAGATGAAAAGCCGAGCCCTTTGGGTACCATAATCTAAGTGTTGGTGTGTGAGCTAGATATCGAAGAATATGCTTCACAGCCTTATGGTGTGATTCCTTCGGTGTAGCTTGAAATCGGGCACACATGCAAACACTAAGCATTATATCTGGCCTAGATGCACATAAGTACAATAAAGAACCAATAATGGAGCGGTATACCTTATGATCGAAGTCAATACCATTTTCATCAGTGCACAGATGGCCATTTGTGGGCATAGGAATTTTGACTCCTTTGCAATCTTGCATGCCGAATTTCCTCAGTACATCCTTGAGGTATTTCTCCTGAGATATGAATATGCCATTGCGTTGTTGACGAATTTGAAGACCTAAGAAGAATTTCAACTCTCCCATCATAGACATTTGGTATTCTTCACTCATCATATAGGCAAATTCATCACTATAACGTTGGTCAGTATAACCAAAGATAATATCATCAACATATATTTGGCACACAAACAATTCACCATCATAAGATTTAGTGAAAAGAGTAGGGTCGAGTGAACCGGGTTTGAAGCCTTTCATCATGAGGAATTCCTTCAAAGTATCATACCACGCCTGTGGGGCCTGCTTGAGGCCATAGAGGGCCTTGTTGAGTCTGAAGACTTTGTCAGGATTCTTTGGATCTTCAAAACCTGGGGGTTGAGAAACATATACTTCTTCCTCAAGCTTACCATTGAGGAATGCACTTCTCACATCCATTTGATATAAAGTGATATCATGATGGTTAGCATAAGCAAGTAATATGCGAATAGCCTCAAGTCTAGCAACAGGTGCAAAAGTTTCATCGAAATCAATTCCTTCAACCTGTGTGTAGCCTTGAGCTACAAGCCGTGCCTTATTCCTCACCACAAGGCCATTTTCATCTTGCTTGTTGCGGTAGATCCACTTTGTGCCGATGATATTGTGTTTGCGAGGATCTGGACGTTTGACCAGTTCCCAGACATTGTTGAGCTCGAACTGATGTAATTCTTCTTGCATGGCCTGAATCCACTCAGGCTCCAGAAATGCTTCATCTACCTTAGTGGGCTCTGTAATAGAGACAAAAGCATAGTGCCCACGTAAGTTAGATAAATGTGAAGCTTTTGAGCGTGTGAGAGGACCTGGCGCTTTGATGTCATTGATGATCTTTTCAACTTGCACTTCTTTTGCAATGCGAGGATGAGCTGGTTGCCTTTGAAGAATTTGATCAGCATTTTCTTCAGCACCATTTTCTTCAGCATTTTCTTCAGGTGCATTAGCTCGATGTTCTTCATGTTCTGGAATGAATTCTTCAGCAGATTCTTCAGTGGGAATGACATCCTCAGTAGCCTTGAACTTGATAGTTTCCTCAGGTGCTGGTTCATCTATCACAGTAGGTAGGTGCTCTCTTTGCGAGCCATTAGTTTCATCGAACTGCACATCTACAGTTTCAACAACCTTGTGAAGAACGTTGTTGAAGACTCTGTAGGTGTGCGAGTCCTTTCCGTAACCAAGCATAAAACCTTCATGTGCTTTCGGTGAAAATTTTGAGTTGTGATGAGGATCTCTAATCCAACATTTAGCACCGAAGACTTTGAAATAACTTACATTGGGTTTCTTATCAGTGAGGAGTTCATAGGCAGTTTTCTTGAAGAATTTGTGAAGATATACTCTGTTGATGATGTGGCAAACAGTATCAATTGCCTCAGTCCAGAACCGACGAGGCGTTTTGTATTCATCAAGCATAGTGCGAGCCATCTCAGCAAGAGTCCTGTTCTTACGCTCCACGACGCCGTTCTGCTGAGGAGTATAAGGAGCAGATAACTCATGAGTAATACCAAGTTCATCAAGATAGTCATCGAGACCAAAATTCTTGAACTCAGTGCCATTGTCACTTCTGATGTGCTTGATCTTCACACCAAAGTTGGTTGAAGCCCTCGAGGAAAATCGTTTGAAGACTTCCTGCACTTCATGTTTGTAAGTAACAAGGTGTACCCATGTGTAGCGAGAATAATCATCAACAATAACAAATCCATATTGAGATGCTTCATTTGAAATAGCAGAATAATGATTAGGACCAAAGAGATCCATGTGAAGCAATTCAAATGGGCGAGTGGTGGTCATGATAGTCTTCGATGGATGCTTGGCCTTCGTCATCTTCCCAGCTTCACAGGCTCCGCATAGGTGATCCTTGAGGAATTTGACATTCTCGATGCCAATTACATGCTTCTTATTCGCAAGCGTGTGCAAATTCCTCATGCCTGTATGACCAAGTCGTCGATGCCAGAGCCAGCCTTCTGAAGATTTTGCAAGTAAGCACACGGCTGGTTGTGGTCCTGTAGAGAAATCAACAATATACAGGTCTCCTCTCCTAAAGCCTTCGAAGACTTTGGAATTGTCAGCTTCCATAACCATAACACAACGGTACTTGCCAAAGACAACAACCATATCAAGATCACAAAGCATTGAGACAGACATAAGGTTGTATCCTAAGGACTCAACAAGCATGACTTTGTCCATGTGTCGATCCTTTGTGATCGCAACCTTACCTAGACCCAATACCTGAATTTTGCCTTTGTAAGCAAAGATGATATGCTTCAGATGTGACGGAGATAATGGAGCATCCATCAATAGATTCTTGTCACCAGTCATGTGGTTTGTACATCCACTATCGAGGACCCACTCAGTGGCTTTGGGTTGATCATCCTGCAGATGAATTAGTGCAGCTTACAAACTCATATACTTCATCAGTGAAGAATATGACATCAATTCATCAGATCAATTTCATCAAGCAAAAGAACAGATAAAGCAATATGAGGACGTGAGAAATGAAAGTTCATTTCTTCATGATTAGCATGCGTCCTACCAGGCATGCTCAGGTCTCCAGCAAATTCTTCAGACGATTACGTACGTCTGGAGACCTGACCCTATAGAAGAGATTAGTTCTTTTTCTTCACCACCCATATATGAAGGGGTGGCAAGAAGTTCATCACTCTGCGAGCTCCATACGAGAAGGATGGCATAGAAGCCAGTCCATTTCGTTTCACATAAGAGGGGTTAGAGTAAGGATAAGAGTATGTAGATAAATTCTTCGAGGACTTATGGACATAATGATTTGAAGAATAATGCACATATCCATAATCCTTAGATCTTCCCTGCGAAACAGACGGGTTAGCACAATGATGTTCATATGAGGACTTTGATCCATATGAGGAATATGATCCATGTGAGGAGTTTGGTCCGTATGAGGACTTGGATCCATATGAAGAATTTGGTCCGTATGAAGAATTTGATCTGGGGTTCCTATTCTTCACAGGTGGCGTCATGATGACATTCACCTGAAGATTTTCAAGGCATCTTTTGGGAACCCAGATTTTCTTCATAGGGGAGCCGTTCCTGCAGTTAGTGCCAACATATCTAGCAAATACTTCACCATTCTGATTTTTGAACAGTTTATAGTTGGAGTCAATTGACACATCATCAGAATGAGGAGATTCACATGCAAATCCAGATAAGTTAGATGGATCAACTGGAGGTCCCTTTGCAGCAACCCATGTAGTTTTGGGGTACTACTCAGGCTTCCAATATGTACCATCAGCATTGAGTTTCCTCTCAAAGGCAATACCCTCTTTCCTAGGGTTCCTGTTGAGGATCTGCTTTTTAAGCACATCACAAAGAGTCTGATGCCCTTTAAGGCTTTTGTACATGCCTGTCATGTACAATTCCTTCAGCCCTACATCGTCAGTGATACTAGCAATGTCCTCAGATGAGGAATTAGTGATAGCAGAGGCATGTGAAGAATTTGAAACATTAGCAGTATTTGAATATTCAGGTGAAGAATTAGCAGATTCACGTTCAATGCACTTCAAGCATGGAGGAACAAATTCTTCCTAAGATGCGTTGATTTGTTGAGCAAGTAATGAATCGCGCTCCTTCTGAAGGTCTTCATAACTCACTCTTAGCTTCTCAAGATCTTGCTTTCTTTGAAGAAATTCATAAGAAAGCTTCTCATGATCGGATAAGAGAGTGTTATGATGACCTTGAAGATTGTCAAACCTAGTCTGAAGTCTCTGAAGATTTTCAGTCAAGGCTTTAGTGCGATCCATTTCTTTACCCAGCATATCATCACTTTTGTCTAGTATGTTTTGAACCTTTTCTAAAGCCCTTTGTTGTTTTACAGCAATCTTAGCAAGTCTAGAATAGCTGGGCTTAAGGTTTTCATCAGATTCATTCTCACTAGATTCAGATGAGGTATATTTGAGTGCCTTGGCACCCTTTGCCATGAAGCAATAGGTGGGAGCGTAGTCATCATTCCCTTCATCAGCCTTGTTCGTGAGGTCATTTTCTTCAGTGTTGAAGATAGACTTGCTGACGAATGCAGTAGCGAGAGCAAGGCTCGCCACTCTGGATTTGGACTCCTCAGATGACTCCTCTTTCTCATTTTCTTCAGATTCAGCCTCAGAGTCCATTTCCTTGCCAATGAATGCCCTGGCCTTCTTGGAGATGCTCTTCTTGTGATATGAAGGCTTTGAGGATTTTGATGATGGGGATTTTGTGCATTTCTTCTTTTTCTTCGCATCATCAGAACTGTAATCCTTGTATTTCTTCTTCTTTGATTCCTTTTCCCACTGAGCACAATCTTGAATGAAATGTCCAGGTTTCTTGCATTTGTGACACAGCCTCTTCTTGTAGTCACTGGATGAGGAATCATTGCTCCTTGAGGATCTTCCAAGGTGACCACATCTTGAGAACTTTTGGAACTTCTTCACGAGCAGAGCCAGATCATGGCTCAGTTCTTCAGGATCACCAAGGCTGCTACCAGAGTCTTCATCTTCGGACTCAGATACTGCCTTGGCCTTCAGTGCACATGTTCTGCCATAGCTTGAACCATAGAGATCTCTCTTTTCAGCAAGTTGGAACTCATGAGTATTTAGCCTTTCGAGAATATCAGCGGGATCAAGTGACTTGTAATCAGCACGTTCTTGTATCATCAATGCCAAAGTGTCAAATGAGGAATCAAGCGATCTCAGCAATTTCTTCACCACCTCATGGTCGGTGATGTCAGTGGCACCAAGTGCTTGAAGCTCATTTGAGATGTCAATGAGGCGATCGAAGGTTTGTTGAACATTTTCATTGTCGAGTCTTTTGAAGCGGTTGAAGAGATTGCGAAGAACATCAACTCAAGAGTCATGCTGAGTTGAGACTCCTTCATTCACTTTGGACAACCTGTCCCAGATAAGCTTCGCTGTCTCCAAAGCACTCACTCTGCCATACTGTCCTTTGCTCAGATGGCCACATATGATATTCTTCGCTTGAGAGTCCAGTTGCTTGAATCTCTTCACATCAGCAGCATTCAGAGAAGGTGTGACTGAGGGAACACCATTTTCCACAACATACCAGAGATCATTATCAATTGCTTCAAGATGCATTCGCATCTTATTCTTCCAGTAGGGGTAGTCCGTCCCATCGAAGGTAGGACACCCAGTAGAGACCTTGATCATACCTGCGGTCGACATAACTAAAACTCCAGGCGGTTAAACCAAAATCACACAGAACAAGGGAGTACCTTGCTCTGATACCAATTGAAAGTGCGTTATATCGACTAGAGCGGGGTGAATAGGCGTTTTTTATGAAATTCTTCACTGAGGAATTTGCCGGTCGGGGAAATTCCTTAGCGAAGAACTACTAGAAGTGGAATGAGTACTCAAAAGTAAACATAACAGAATACAAGCAAATTCATCATGATGAAATGAAGATAGGCACAGAGTACAGAAGCGTAAGCACAGGATAACACAGGATGAAGACAAACAGACTGAAGAAAATGAACTGAGGAAATTGAGAAAGTCTTCAGTCAAAGTCTACACAGTTATGAACAAGCACACAACACAGTTATGAGGAAATGAAAGAGTTGAGGAAATAGAACCAGTGAGCTTGGTGAACACAATGATTTGGTAGACCAGTTCCAACTGTTGTGTCAGTTGTACGTCTGGTTGGAGCGGCTGAGTATTTAAACTCGAGGACACACAGTCCCGGACACCCAGTCCTGAACACGCAGATCAGGACACCCAGTCCTCACCGTATTCTCCTTAAACTAAGGTCACACAGACCTCATCCAATCACTCGTGGTAAGTCTTCAGGTGACTTCCGAACCTTCACAAACTTGGTCACTCGGCGATACACAATTCCTCTTGGATGCTCTAGACCATGACGCCTAACCGTCTGGAAGAAGCACAGTCTTCAAAGGTAACAAGCGCCGGATCCACGCAGGATCAATCTCTTCAGTGATGCTCAATCACTTGGGATTTGTAGGTGTTTGGGTTTTGGGTTTTTCCTCACTTGATGATTTTCTCTCAAAGTCCTCGGAGGACGGGTTGCTCTCAAATGACAAGTGTCAGTTTCTCTCGGAGCAGCCAACCAACTAGTGGTTGTAGGGGGCGGCTATTTATAGCCTAGGGAGCAGCCCAACATGATAAGACAAAAATGCCCTTCAATGATATGACCGTTAGGTGGATAGATATTTTGGGAGAGCTGGCGCATAGCACATCAACGGTTGGAATTTTGAGTAGCAAAATCCTCAGGGCTATCATGTTCCTCACTGTGTAGGCAATCCGCACTGGCGAATTCCTAACTCCTCAGTCAGGAAAAATTCCTTAGAGACCAGAAGAACTTCGTCTCTGTCACTGAAGAAATTGACTGAACTGTATGAGATTTCCAATGGCTTCACTCGAGGGGATTGGTAGGTGTAGGATTTTGAGTTGAGCATCACTTGGAAAATTTTTCCTTAGTATTTCCTCGACCCCCTTTAACAGTACGGTGTTTCCTATGACTCAAAAAGAGAAAATGAAACTACGAAAACAAAAGTCTTCACGCTTCATGTTCCTCGAACGAATACCAAGTCTTCAAGGTCACACCAATTTCTTCACTTTCAAAGTCTTCAGAAAGTCTTCAGTGATCCAAAGTCTTCAGTCGAAGAACTTCATCTTTAGGGGTCGACTTTCTCTGTAAATATCAAGCTCCTCATAGACTTATAGACCTGTGTACGCTCACAAACGTATTAGTCCCTTAACCTATAAGTCTTCAATACACCAAAATCACTAAGGGGCACTAGATGCACTTACATGCCTGTTGTAGTTGCAAACATTACTATTTTAACGGACTTTGTTATTCTTGATATTCCCGAGGACGATAGTATGTCTATTATTCTTGGAAGACCCTTTTTGAATACTGCAGGGGCTGTTATTGATTGCACTAAAGGCAATATCACTTTTCATGTTAATGGTAATGAGCACATGGTACACTTTCCGAGGAAACAACCTCAAGTTCATAGTATCAACTCTATTGAAAAAATTCCATCGTTTATATTTGGAGGTTTTGAATTTCCTCTTCCTACTGTCAAGAAGAAATATGATATTCTTATTATTGGGGATGTGCATATCCCCGTTGAGGTAACAGAGTGTTATTCGAAATTTCTCCAGTTCCATGTTATTCAGAATGAGTTCGTTAACAAGACTTGATCAACCTTGTTAGTGGATTCCTTTTGATGATCATGAGATGGATGAAATTAGAAGGCACAACCTGCTGTACCCTCCTTTTACTTTATGTTATTTATATTAAATAAAATAAAAATAGCATTTTTCTGTCTGTTATCTGATTATCTGTGTAATATAAAAATACCCCGAAAATAAAAGTTCTCCAAATGCCCTGAAATTTAAATATGATTTTTTCTAGAATATTTGAGAATATTTGGCACTGAGAACACAGGGGGGTCACCCACCTGGCCACGAGGGTGGAGGGCGCGCCCTACCCCCTGGGCGCACCCCCCTACCTCGTGGGCCCACGGTGGCCCTCCTTCATTTATCCTTTCACCCACACACTCCTTCTTCCTCCCCCAAACACGAATAACCAGCTCAAACCCGAGTCCAAGCTCGTTTTGCTGCCATTTTCGATCTCCTTGCTCAAAGCACCTCTCACAAAACTGCTTGGGGAGATTGTTCCTTGGTATGTGACTCCTCCATTGGTCCAATTAGTTTTTGTTCTAGTGTTTTATTCATTGCAAATTTTTGCTGCTTAGGTGACCCTGTTCTTGAGCTTGCATGTCAAATTTATATGGTCAAAAGTAGTTTTGATGCATGATATAGGCTCTAGGCACTTGTAGGAGTAGTTGCTATCTATATTATTGAGTCTGGTTTACTTTTATTTTGAAGTTACTAAAAAATTTCAGAATTTTTTAGAGGAATAAAAATGCTTAGGAAAATGTTCCAAGGTGGTTCCTCAAGGAAGCAAGGACCCAGGCTTGCAATGCGTGATGCTGATGAAGAGCCACCAAGAGACGCTCCAATGTGTCCTTGTGAGTGGCCTTCTAAAAACTTTATGGATCGAGCGGGAATTAAGGAAGAATTCAACGCATATTTGCGTAACGCTGATCTTGTAAGCTTCGAGGAAGAGAAGTGCAGCCAGTATCACAATCTCACTAATTCCTTTGTGAGGAGGTTTGAATTTTCATCTTCGCGTAATTTTCCAACTGTCCTGTTTGATCTTTATGAAAATTCGTATACTATGGACTTAGAGGATTTTACCACTGCTTGCAAACTTCCACAATGGGGTAGTATAAGGGATCCTCGCAAATATGAATTTAGAGATTTTCTCGCTAGCATAACTGTGGGAGAATCTAGAGATATTACACAAGCTACCATAGGGAGCATTCACTTTCCTGCTATACATTATTTTGCTCTCTTCATAGGTAGATGCATTAATGGTAAAGATGAGGCATGTCATATGTGTGTCCCTAACCTCAGTATTCTTAGGAGTGTTGTATTAGGAGATAAATCTTATAATTTGGGAGCCATTGTTGCACGTAGGTTGCATCTTAATAGATTTAATGGAGATTTCTTTGGAGGAATTTATGCAACCCGCATAGCTAATTTTCTTGGTGTAGCCATACGCGAAGATGATATTGAATTACCCCCCTGCTTACCTAGATTTTAATGCTATGGTTCACCACCAGTTTGTCGAGAGGAATGAATCACCTGTCCAGTATCGCTTAATCTTTGACAGACGTCGTGTTGTCCATATTACTCTCCCTGCTCCTGCCTTCTTTGATTATCAGTCTAGAGGAAGATATGTCATTACCAGAGAGGAGGCAGATGAGTACGAAAGGAGGGCGGAGGCCGCTCGTCGCCACGCTGCAGCTTAGGAGGCGATAGCCGCTGCATCTCAGTATGACTCCAACTTCTACTACGGATATCAGTCAGGCCAACCGTGGCCATAGACCAACTTAGACCAAAAGCCTAAGCTTGGGGGAGTATGTATTTCTCACCGACATTATATTCATGTTCACACACTCATTGCTGGATGTCGGTGCTCATACTTTTTCATTGTATCATCCATGCTAGTTTAATTTCCTTTTTATGCTTTCTTCTTGTGTGTTTGATAAACCTTAAGAAAAACCAAAAAAAATAGTTGTAGCTTTTAATTAGTTTACTTTCCATGCTTGTAGTAGTAATTAAAAAGAAAACCCAAAAAGATTTCCTGTTCTTCTTTTACTTGTTGGGAGCTCTCCTGTGTAAATAGTTTTATTTCTTTTCTTTGGGGTCGATAGGAGAAGATCATAATTAAATTGTTGAAGTGGCTCTTGTATGCATACTTGTTGATCTGACAAAAGAGCCCATATTTCCTTGTCTTCTCCTGTTTATTGAATGCTTGCAGATTCCAACTTAGTCCAATGCACACACACTATTATTATTATTCACATCATTTGGTCGTGCAAGCAAAAGGCAATTATGATGATATATGATGGACTGACTGAGATAAGAAAGGCTGGTATGAACTCGACCTCTTTTGTTTTTGTAAATATGATTAGTTCATCGTTCCTGATTCAGCCTATTATGAATAAACATGTTTGCAATGACAACTAGAAATCATAGTTTCTTGTGCCATGCTTGATTAGCTATGAGTTATAATGGTTTACCTTGCGTGCCAACATGCTATTGAAATGGTTATGATGTGGTATGATAGGGTGGTATCCTCCTCTAAATGATTTAAGTGACTTGACTAGGCGCATGTTCACGCATGTAGTTGAAACAAAATCAACATAGCCTTCACGATATTTATGTTCATGGTGGATTATATCCTACTCATGCTTGCATTCGGCGTTGATTAATTTTAATGCATGTTCATGACTGTTCTCGCTCTCTAGCTGGTCGCTTCCCAGTCTTTTGCTAGCCTTCACCTGTACTAAGCGGGAATACTGCTTGTGCATCCAATCCCTTAAACCCCAAAGTTATTCCATATGAGTCCAGTATACCTACCTATATACGGTATCTACCTGCCGTTCCAAGTAAATTTGTATGTGCCAAACTCTAAACTTTCAAATAAATATCCTGTTTTGTATGCTCGAATAGCTCATGTATCAACTAGGGTTGTCCGTATCTTCCATGTTAGGCGTGTTATTCTTAAGAGGAGTGGACTCCGCTCGTCACTCACGAGAAAGTGGCTGGTCACCAGGATTCTCAGTCCCATGCTTTATGCAAACTAAATCAAAATAATTTCAAACAAAACTCCCCCTGGAACTCTTGTTAGTTGGAGGCACTCGTTGTTTCGAGCAAGCCATGGATTGATGCTTGTTGGTGGAAGGGGAGTATAAACTTTACCATTCTGTTTGGGAACCGCCTATAATGTGTGTAGCATGGAAGATATTGTCATCTCTTGGTTGTTATGTCGACAATGAAAGTATACCGCTCAAAATATTATTCACTTCTATTTCAAAACCGAGCTCTGGCACCTCTACAAATCCCTGCTTCCCTCTGCGAAGGGCCTATCTATTTACTTTCATGCTGAGTCATCAACCTCTTATTAAAAAGCACCAGTTGGAGAGCACCGCTGTCATTTGCATTCATTATTGTTAGTTTACATTGAGTATGACTTGAATGGATCTCTTTTACCATGAATTACAATGTCTAGTCAGTCCTTGGTCTTTAAAGGTGCTCTGCATTTATGTTTTGCGGTCTTAGAAAGGGCTAGCGAGATACCATCTTGTTCTATCATATTATGATTGTTTTGAGAAAGTGTTGTCATCCGAGATTTATTATTATTGCTCGCTAGTTGATTATGCTATTGATATGAGTAAACTTGAGACCTAAGCGTTATTGCGAATGTGGTTAGTTATAATCTTTGCTGAAAACTTGAATGTGGGCTTTACATATTTACAACAACAAGAGCAAACAGAGTTTGTAAAAGTTTTTCTTTATCACTTTCAGTTTATAACCTGAATTGCTTGAGGACAAGCAAAGGTTTAAGCTTGGGGGAGTTGATACGTCTTCGTTGTATCTACTTTTCCAAACACTTTTTCCCTTGTTTTGGACTCTAACTTGCATGATTTGAATGGAACTAACCCAGACTGACGCTGTTTTCAGCAGAATTACCATGGTGTTATTTATGTGCAGAAACAAACGTTCTCGGAATGACCTGAAACTTCACGGAGAATATTTTTGGAAAATATAGAAAATACCTGCAAAAGATGACGGCTAGGGGGCCCACCACCTGTCCACGAGGGTGGGGGCGCGCCTGCCCCCCTAGGGCGCGCCCCCCTACCTTGTGGGCCCCGTGGAGCTCCTCCGACTCCAACTCCAACTCTATATATTGTGTTTTAGGGAGAGAAAAACCAGAGAGAAGAATTCATCGCGTTTTACGATACGAAGCCGCCGCCAAGCCCTAAAACCTCTCGGGAGGGCTGATCTGGAGTCCGTTCGGGGCTCCGGAGAGGGGAATCCGTCGCCATCGTCATCATCAACCATCCTCCATCACCAATTTCATGATGCTCACAGTCGTGCGTGAGTAATTCCATCGTAGGCTTGCTGGAAGGTGATGGGTTGGATGGGATCTATCATGTAATCGAGTTAGTTTTGTTAGGGTTTGATCCCTAGTATCCACTATGTTCTGAGATTGATGTTGCTATGACTTTGTTATGCTTAATGCTTGTCACTAGCGCCCGAGTGCCATGATTTCAGATCTGAACCTATTATGTTTTCATCACTATATGGGTGTTCTTAATCCTATCTTGCAAGTCCATAGTCACCTATTATGTGTTATGATCCGTTAACCCCGAAGTGACAATAATCAGGATACTTACCGGTGATGACCGTACTTTGAGGAGTTCATGTATTCACTATGTGTTAATGCTTTGTTCTGGTACTCTATTAAAAGGAGGCCTTAATATCCCTTAGTTTCCATAAGGACCCCGCTGCCACGGGAGGGTAGGACAAAAGATGTCATGCAAGTTCTTTTCCATAAGCACGTGTGACTATATTCCGAATACATGCCTACATTACATTGATGAACTGGAGCTAGTTCTGTGTCACCCTAGGTTATGACTGTTACATGATGAACCGCATCCGGCATAATTCTCCATCACCGATCCATTGCCTACGAGCTTTCCATATATTGTTCTTCGCTTATTTACTTTCCCGTTGCTATTACTATCATCACTACAAAATACCAAAAACATTACTTTTACTACTGTTACCATTTGCTACCGTTACCACTACTATAATATTACTTTGCTACTAAATACTTTGCTGTAGATATTAAGTTTCCAGGTGTGGTTGAATTGACAACTCAGCTGCCAATACTTGAGAGTATTCTTTGGCTCCCCTTGCATCGAATCAATAAATTTGGGTTGAATACTTTACCCTCGAAAACTGTTGTGATCCCCTATACTTCTGGGTTATCAACAAGAGCTCAAGCTTGGGGATGCCTAAGGCACCCCAAGTAAATATTCAAGGAGACTCAAGTGTCTAAGCTTGCGGATGCCCCAGAAGGCATCCCATCCTTCTTCAACAATTATTGGTATGTTTTGGTTTTTGTTTTGTTCACATGATATGTGCAAATTCTTGGTGCGTCGTGTGCTTTTTATTTTTCTTTTAATAATGCACCATACTGGTATGAGAAAGTCCTTGGTTGATTTATAGAATGCTCTTTGCACTTCACTTATATCTTTTGACTATGGCTTTATAGAATGCTTCATGTGCTTCACTTATATCATTTGAAGTTTGGATTGCATGTTTCTCAACATATAGAAAACCATCATTTGTAGAATGCTATTTTGCTTCACTTATATTTGTTAGAGTGTGGGCTTGCCTTTTGTAGAAAGAATTAAACTCCCATTTTCACTTATGTCTATTTAGAGAGTTGACAGGAATTGGTCATTCACATGGTTAGTCACTAAATCCTACATAAAACTTGGAGGTCACTGAATATGATATGTTTGATTCCTTGCAATAGTTTTGTGATATAGAGATGGTAATATGTGGGAGGTACCGATACGTCTCCAACGTATCTATAATTTTTTATTGTTCCATGCTATATTATATCCTGTTTTGGACATTATTGGGCTTTATTATACACTTTTATATTATTTTTGGGACCAACCTATTAACCAGAGGTCTAGCCTAGAATTGTTGTTTTTTGCCTATTTCAGAGTTTCACAGAAAAAGAATATCAAACGGAGTCCAAACGGAATGAAACCTTTGGGAACGTGATTTTCAGAACGAACATGATCCAGAGGACTTGGACCCTACGTCAAGAAATCAAGCAGGAGGGCACAAGGTAGGGCGCGTGCCTACCCCCCCCCCCAGGCGCGCCCTCCACCCTTGTGGGGCCCATGTTGCTCCACCAACGTACTTCTTCCTCCTATATATACCTACGTACCCCCCCAAACTACCAGATACGGAGCCAAAACCCTAATTCCACCACTGTAACTTTCTGTATCCGTGAGATCCCATCTTGGGGCCTTTCTCGGAGCTCTGCTGGAGGGGGCATTGATACATCAACACCATAGCCTCTCCAATGAAGTGTGAGTATTTTACTTCAGACCTTCGGGTCCATAGTTATTAGCTAGATGGCTTCTTCCCTCTTTTTGAATCTCAATACTAAGTTCTCCTCCTCTCTTGTGGAGATCTATTCGATGTAATCTTCTTTTGCGGTGTGTTAGTTGAGAACGATGAATTGTGGGTTTATGATCAAGTTTATCCATGAACAATATTTGAATCTTCTTTGAATTCTTTTATGTATGATTGGTTATCTTTGCAAGTCTCTTCGAATTATCAGTTTGGTTTGGCCTACTAGATTGATCTTTCTTGCAATGGGAGAAGTGCTTAGCTTTGGGTTCAATCTTGCCATGTCCTTTCCCAGTGACAGTAGGGGCAGCAAGGCACATATTGTATTGTTGCCATCGAGGATAACAAGATGGGGTTTATTTCATATTGCATGAGATTATCCCTCTACATCATGCCATATTGCTTAAAGTGTTACTCTGTTCTTTTGAACTTAATACTCTAGATGCATGCTGGATAGCGGTCGATGTGTGGAGTAATAGTAGTAGATGCAGGCAGGAGTCGGTCTACTTGTCTCGGACGTGATGCCTATATACATGATCATACCTAGATATTCTCATAACTATGCTCAATTATGTCAATTGCTCAACAGTAATTTGTTTACCCACCGTAATACTTATGCTCTCGAGAGAAGCCACTAGTGAAACCTATGGCCCTCGAGTCTATTTTCCATCATATTAATCTTTCGTCAACAAGCTATTTCCTTTTCCGTTTTTATTTGCTTTCTTTACCTTGCATCTTTATCATAAAAATACCCAAAAATATTATCTTATCATATCTATCAGATCTCATTTTCGTAAGTGACCGTGAAGGGATTGACAACCCCTTTATTGTGTTGGTTGCGAGGATTTTATTTGTTTGTGTAGGTGCGAGGGACTCGCGCGTGGCCTCCTACTGGATTGATACCTTGGTTCTCAAAAACTGAGGGAAATACTTATGCTACTTTGCTGCATCACCCTTTCCTCTTCAAGGGAAAACCAACGCCGTGCTCAAGAGGTAGCAAGAAGTATTTCTGGCGCCGTTCCCGGGGAGTCTACGCAAAAGTCAACATACCAAGTACCCATCACAAACCCTTATCTCCCGAATTACATTATTTTTCATTTGCCTCTCATTTTCCTATGCCCCACTTCACCCTTGCTGTTTTATTCGCCCCATCTCTCCGTCCTCATTCTCTTTCTCTATTTGCCTCTTTTTGCCCGTCTCTTGTTTGCTTGTGTGTTGGATTACTTGCTTGTCACGATGGCTCAAGATAATACCAAATTGTGTGACTTTACTAATACCAACATCAATGATTTTATTAGCACTCCGATTGCTCCTCTTACCGATCCAGAATCTTGTGAAATTAATGCTGCTTTGCTGAATCTTGTCATGAAAGATCCGTTTTCTCGCCTTCCTAGTGAAGATGCCGCTACCCATCTAAACAACTTTGTTGATTTGTGTGATATGCAAAAGAAGAAAGATGTGGACAATGATATCGTTAAATTAAAGATTATTCCTTTTTCGCTTAGAGATCGTGCTAAAGCTTGGTTTTCGTCTTTGCCTAAAAATAGTATTGATTCGTGGAATAAGTGCAAAGATGCTTTTATCTCTAAGTATTTTCCTCCCTCTAAGATCATCTCTCTTAGAAACGATATCATGAATGTTAAGCAACTTGATCATGAACATGTTGCACAAGCTTGGAAGATGAAATTAATGATACGTAATTGCCCTACACATGGTTTGAATTTATGGATGATTATACAAAAAATTTATGCCGGATTGAATTTTGCTTCTAGAAATCTTTTAGATTCGGCTGCGGGAGGCACTTTTATGTAAATCACTTTAGGAGAAGCTACTAAACTCCTTGATAATATTATGGTTAATTATTCTCAATGGCACACTGAAAGATCTACTAATAAGAAAGTGCATGTGATAGAAGAAATTAATGTTTTGAGTGGAAAGATGGATGTACTTATGAAATTGTTTACTAATAAAAGTGTTTATTTTGATACTAATGATATGCCTTTGTCTACTTTAATTGAGAATAATAATGAATCTATGGATGTAAATTTTGTTGGTAGGAATAATTTTGGTAACAACGCGTATAGAGGAAACTTTAATCCTAGGTCGTATCCTAGTAATTCCTCTAATAATTATGGTAATTCCTACAGCAATTCTTATGGAAATTTTAATAAGATACCCTCTGATTTTGAATCTAATATTAAATAATTTATTACTTTGAAAAAAGAATTTCAAAGCTTTGATTGAAGAAAAATTGCTTAAAATTGATGAGTTGGCTAGGAACGTTGATAGAATTTCTCTTGATATTGATTCTTTGAAACTTAGATCTATTCCACCTAAGCATGATATCAATGAGTCTCTCAAAGCCATGAGAATCTCCATTGATGAGTGCAAAGAAAGAACCGTTCGGATGCGTGCTAAGAAAGATTGCTTTATAAAAGCGTGTTCTTCTAGTTTCCATGATAATAAAGATGAAGATCTAAAAGTTATTGATGTGTCCCCTATTAAATCTTTGTTTTGCAATATGAACCTTGATAATTATGGGACTGAATATGATCCACCTTTACCTAGAAGGCGTTCCAAAAATTTGGAGTCTTTAGATCTTGATGCTAAAATTGTTAAAAGTGGGATTGAAGAAGTCAAAACCTTAAATATCAATGAACCCACTATTTTGGATCTCAAGGAATTTAATTATGATAATTAATCTTTGATAGATTGTATTTCCTTGTTGCAATCTGTGCTCAATTCTCCTCATGCTTATAGTCAAAATGAAGCCTTTACCAAACATATCGTTGATGATTTGATGCAATCTTATGAAGAAAAACTTGAGTTGGAAGTTTCTACCCCTAGAAAACTTTATGATGAGTGGGAACCTACTATTAAAATTAAAATTAAATATCATGAATGCTATGCTTTGTGTTATTTGGGTGCTAGTGTTTCCACGATTCCAAAGACTTTGTGTGATTTGCTAGGTTTCCGTGATTTTGATGATTGCTCTTTAAACTTGCACCTTGCGGATTCAACTATTAAGAAACCTATGGGAAGAATTAATGATGTTCTTATTGTTGCAAATAGGAATTATGTGCCTATAGATTTTATTGTTCTTGACATAGATTGCAATCCTTCATGTCCTATTATTCTTGGTAGACCTTTCCTTAGAACGATTGGTGCAATTATTGATATGAAGGAAGGGAATATTAGATTCCAATTTTCGTTAAGGAAAGGCATGGAACACTTCCCTAGAAAGAAAATTAAATTACCATATGAATCTATTATGAGAGCCACTTATGGATTGCCTACCAAAGATGGCAATACCTAGATCTATCCTTGCTTTTATGCCTAGCTAGGGGCGTTAAACGATAGCGCTTGTTGGGAGGAAACCCAATTTTTTTTATTCCTTGATTTTTCCTCCTGTTTAGTAATGAATAATTTATCTATCCTCTGTTTTGGTTGTGTTTTTTTGTGTTTAATTAGTGTTTGTGCCAAGTAGAACCGTTGGGAAGACTTGGGGAAAGTCTTTTTAATCTTGCTGTAAAAAACAGAAACTTTAGCGCTCACGAGAATTGCTGCCATTTTTATTTGGAAAGTGATATTTAGTTAATTATTTTTGAAGTTGATTAATATATAAATTCCTCACTTCCATCAATTTATTTTAGAATTTTTTGTGTTCCAGAACTTGCGTTAGCTACAGATTACTACAGACTGTTCTGTTTTTGACAGATTCTGTTTTTCGTGTGTTGTTTGCTTATTTTGATGAATCTATGGCTAGTAAAATAGTTTATAAACCATAGAGAAGTTTGAATACAGTAGGTTTAACACCAATATAAATAAAGAATGAGTTCATTACAGTACCTTGAAAAGTGGTGTTTTGTTTTCTTTCGCTAACGGAGCTCACGAGATTTTCTACTTTAAGTTTTGTGTTGTGAAGTTTTCAAGTTTTGGGTAGAAGATTTGATGGATTATGGAACAAGGAGTGGCAAGAGCCTAAGCTTGGTGATGCCCATGGCACCCCAAGATAATCGAAGGACACCTAAAAGCCCAAGCTTGGGGATGCCCCGGAAGGCATCCCCTGTTTCGTCTACTTCCATCGGTAACTTTACTTGGAGCTATACTTTTATTTACCACATGATATGTGTTTTGCTTGGAGAATCTTGTATTATTTGAGTCTTTATTTTTTAGTTTTCCACAATAATCCTTGCTGTACACACCTTTTGAGAGAGACACACATGATTCGGAAATTGTTAGAATACTCTATGTGCTTCACTTATATCTTTTGAGTTACATAGTTTTTGCTCTAGTGCTTCACTTATATCTTTTAGGGCACGGTGGTAGATTTTTTTATAGAAACTATTGTTCTCTCAAGCTTCACTTAGATTATTTTGAGAGTCCTACAAAACAGCGTGGTAATTTGCTTTAATTATGTTAGGCATTCAAGATTAATAAAAAATCATATGCGTGTGTTGAATACTATAAGAAGTTTGATACTTGATAATTGTTTTGAGATATGGAGATGGTGATATTAGAGTCGTGCTAGTTGAGTAGTTGTGAATTTTAGAAATGCTTATGTTGAAGTTTGTGATTCCCGTAGCATGCACGTATGGTGAACCGTTATGTGAAGAAGTTGGAGCATGAATTATTTATTGATTGTCTTCCTTATGAGTGGCGGTCGGGGACGAGCGATGGTCTTTTCCTACCAATCTATCCCCCTAGGAGCATGCGCGTAGTACTTTGCTTCGATAACTAATAGATTTTTGCAATAAGTATGTGAGTTCTTTATGAATAATGTTGACTCCATGGATTATACGCACTCTCACCCTTCCACCATTGCTAGCCTCTCTAATAACGCGCATCTTTCGCTGGTATCATACACCCACCATATACCTTCCTCAAAACAGCCACCATACCTACCTATCATGGCATTTCCATAGCCCATTGATACGCCTAGTCGATGTGAGACTATCTTCTCCCTTTTTGCATTCTCCACAACCACCATTCTATTCCACATATAGTGCTATGTCCATGGCTCACGCTCATGTATTGCGTGAAGATTGAAAAAGTTTGAGAACACCAAAAGTATGAAACAATTGCTTGGCTTGTCATCGGGGTTGTGCATGATTTAAATACTTTGTGTGGTGAAGATGGAGCATAGCCAAACTATATGATTTTGTAGGGATAACTTTCTTTGGCCATGTTATTTTGAAGAGACATAATTGCTTAGTTAGTATGCTTGAAGTATTATTATTTCTATGTCAATACCACAATTAAGAGAATTACATCGAAATTATGCTAAGTAGCATTCCACATCAAAAATTCTGTTTTTATCATTTTCCTACTCGAGGACGAGCAGGAATTAAGCTTGGGGATGCTTGATATGTCTCCAACATATCTATAATTTTTTATTGTTCCATGCTATATTATATCATGTTTTGGACATTATTGGTCTTTATTATACACTTTTATATTATTTTTGGGACTAACCTATTAACCAGAGGCCCAACCCAAAATTGCTATTTTTTGCCTATTTCAGAGTTTCGTAGAAAAAGAATATCAGATGGAGTCCAAACGGAATGAAACATTCGGGAACGTGATTTTCGGAACAAACAAGATCTAGAGGACTTGGACCCTACTCAAGAAATCAACCAGGGAGGGCACGAGGTAGGGGGCACGCCTACCCCCCCCCCCAGGCGCGCCCTCCACCCTCGTGGGGCCCACGTTGCTCCACCGACGTACTTCTTCCTCCTATATATACCTACGTACCCCCAAACTACCAGATACGGAGCCAAAACCCTAATTCCACCGCCGTAACTTTCTGTATCCGTGAGATCCCATCTTGGGGCCTTTTTCGGAGCTCCACCGGACGGGGCATCGATCATGGAGGGCTTCTACATCAACACCATAGCCTCTCCGATGAAGTGTGAGTAGTTTACTTCAGACCTTCGGGTCCATAGTTAGTAGCTAGATGGCTTCTTCTCTCTTTTCGGATTTCAATACAATGTTCTCCCCCTCTCTTGTGGAGAACTATTCGATGTAATCTTCTTTTGCGGTGTGTTTGTTGAGACCGATGAATTGTGGGTTTATGATCAAGTTTATCTATGAACAATATTTGAATCTTCTCTGAATTGTTTTATGTATGATTGGTTATCTTTGCAAGTCTCTTCGAATTATCAGTTTGGTTTGGCCTACTAGATTGATCTTTCTTGCAATGGGAGAAGTGCTTAGCTTTGGGTTCAATCTTGCGGTGTCCTTTCCAAGTGACAGTAGGGGCAGCAAGGCACGTGTTGTATTGTTGCCATCGAGGATAACAAGATGGGGTTTATTTCATATTGCATGAGTTTATCCCACATGATGTCATCTTGCTTAAAGCGTTACTCTGTTCTTTTGAACTTAATACTCTAGATGCATGCTGGATAGCGGTCGATGTGTGTAGTAATAGTAGTAGATGCAGGCAAGAGGGCTTCTACATCAACACCATAGCCCCTCCGATGAAGTGTGAGTAGTTTACCTCAGACCTACGGGTCCACAGTTAGTAGCTAGATGGCTTCTTCTCTCTTTTTGGATCTCAATACAATGTTCTCCCCCCCCCCCCTCTTGTGGAGATCTATTCGATGTAATCTTCTTTTTGCGGTGTGTTTGTTGAGACCGATGAATTGTGGGTTTATGATCAAGTTTATCTATGAATAATATTTGAATCTTCTCTAAATTCTTTTATGTATGATTGGTTATCTTTGCAAGTCTCTTCAAATTATCAGTTTGATTTGGCCTACTAGATTGATCTTTCTTGCAATGGGAGAAGTGCTTTGCTTTGGGTTCAATCTTGCGGTGTCCTTTCCCGGTGACAGTAAGGGCAGCAAGGCACGTATTGTATTGTTGCCGTCGAGGATAACAAGATGGGGTTTTCTTCATATTGCATGATTCTATCCCTCTACATCATGTCATCTTGCTTAAGGTGTTACTCTGTTTTTAACTTAATACTCTAGATGCATGCCGGATAGCGGTCGATGAGTGGAGTAATAGTAGTAGATGCAGGCAGGAGTCGGTCTACTTGTCTCGGACGTGATGCCTATATACATGATCATACCTAGATATTCTCATAACTATGCTCAATTCTGTCAATTGCTCAACAGTAATTTGTTTACCCACCATAATACTTATGCTCTCGGGAGAAGCCACTAGTGAAAACTATGGCCCCCGGGTCTATTTTCCATCATATTAATCTTCCGTCAACAAGTTATTTCCTTTTCCATTTTTATTTGCTTTCTTTACTTTGCATATTTATCATAAAAATACCCAAAAGTATTATCTTATCATATCTATCAGATCTCACTTTCGTAAGTGACCGTGAAGGGATTGACAACCCCTTTATTGCATTGGTTGCAAGGATTTTATTTGTTTGTGTAGGTGCGAGGGACTCGCGCGTGGCCTCCTATTGGATTGATACCTTGGTTCTCAAAAACTGAGGGAAATACTTACGCTACTTTGCTGCATCACCCTTTCCTCTTCAAGGGAGAACCAATGCAGTGCTCAAGAGGTAGCAGGTACTAGTGAATGATTGTGATTTAGTAAGAATATTGGTGTTAAGGTTTGTGATTTCCGAAGCATGCACGTATGGTGAACCATTATGTGATGAAGTCGGAGCATGATTTTTTTATTGTATTCCTTATGAGTGGCGGTCGGGGATGAGCAATGGTCTTTTCCTCTCAATCTATCCCCCTAGGAGCATGCGTATTAGTACTTTGCTTTGATGGCTAATAATTTTTTGCAATAAGTATGTGAGTTCTTTATGACTAATGTTGAGTCCATGGATTATACGCACTCTCACATTTCCACCATTGTTAGCCACTCTAGTACCACGCAACTTTCGCTGGTGCATAAACCCTTCTTATACCTTCCTCAAAACAGTCACCATACCTACCTATTATGGCATTTCCATAGCCATTTCGAGATATATTGTGATGCAACTTCCATCATCATCATATACCTGACTTGAGTGTTCATTGTCATATTACTTTGCATGATCGTAAGATAGCTAGCATGATATTTTCATGGCTTGTCCATTTTTTTATATCTTTGCAATGCTAGATCATTGCACATCCTTGTACACTTCCAGAGGCATTCATATAAAGTGGTCATGTATTAGTTTTATCGAGTTGTAAGTAAATAAAAGTGTGATGGTCATCATTATGAGATCATTGTCCCATGTGAGGAAAGGATGATGAAGACTATGATTCCCTCACAAGTTGGGATGAGACTCTGGACTTAAAAATAAAATAAAAGGCAGCCAAAGAGCCCAAAATAAATAAAAGAGACCAAAACAAAACAAAAATAAAAAATAAAAAATGAGAGAAAAAGAGAGAAGGGGCAATGCTACTATCCTTTACCACACTTGTGCTTCAAAGTAGCACCATGTTTTTCATATAGAGAGTCTCCTATGTTTTCACTTTCATATACTAGTGGGAATTTTTCATTATAGAACTTGGCTTATATATTTCGATGATGGGCTTCCTCAAATGCCCGAGGTCTTCATGAGCAAGGAAGTTGGATGCACACCCACTTAGTTTTCAGTTTGAGCTTTCATACACTTATAGCTCTAGTGCATCTGTTGCATGGCAATCCCTACTCACTTGCACCGATATCAATTGATGGGCATCTCCATAGCCCATTAATTTTCCTAGTTGATGCGAAACTTTCTCCTTTTTGTCTTCTCCTCACAACCTCCACCATATTCTATTCCACCTATAGTGCTATATCCATGGCTCACGCTCATGTATTGCGTGAAAATTGAAAAAGCTTGAGAACATTAAAAGTATGAAACAATTGTTTGGCTTGTCATTGGGGTTGTGCATGATGAAATATTTTGTGTGATCAAGATGGAGCATAACTAGACTATATGATTTTGTAGGGATAACATTCTTTAGCATTGATATTTGGAAAGACATGATTGTTTGTTGGGATGCTTGAGTACTGATATCTTTATGTCAAATGATAGACTATTGTTTTGAATCACTCATGTCTTAATATTCATGCCATGATTAGATTATGTGATCAAGATTATGCCAGGTAGCATTCCACATCAAAAATTGTCTTTTTTATTATTTACCTACTTCAGGACAAGCATGAATTAAGCTTGGGGATGTTGTGCGTCTCCATCGTATCTATAATTTTTTAGTGTTTCATGCCAATATTCTACAACTTGCATATACTTTTGGCAGCTTTTTATATTATTTTTGGGAATAACATATTGATCCAGCGCCCAGTGCCAGTTCCTGTTTATTGCATGTTTTTTGTTTTGCAAAATATCCATACCAAACGAGGTCCAAATGTGATAAAAACTTACAGAGATTTATTTTGGAATATTAGTAATTTTGGGGAAAAAGAATCAAATCGAGACGATGCCCGAGGGGCCCATAAGCCATAGCGGCGCGCCCCCTACCAGGGCGCGCCTGGGAGGCTTGTGGCCACCCCGTAAGGCGGTTGCTGCGTGTGACGCCCCAAGACCATTGCGCCAGGTGTCTTCTAGTTATTCGCTCTTGTTGCCATGTCATTCGCTTGCATGTTTCATCTTGCCATGTCATCATGTGCATTGCATTTTCATGTTTTAAAAACTTGCATTCGTCCGGGTTCCTCCAGTTCTTTCTGTTGTCCGTTCTGAGCCCAGACACACTTGCACGCGCCTGTGGCATGTCCGAAATATTATTTTATAAGTGGCCAGAAAATGTTCTCGAAATGGGTTGAAAGTTGGCGTGTGCTCTTGTTATGTTGTAGGTAGGCCGCCTGCCAAGTTTCATCGCATTCGGAGCTCGTTTGATAGCCCAACCGATAAACTATAGCAGCAGTATAGCCGGTCTATTCGTGTGACGTTTTCGGTCTCTGGAAATCGTGTCGGGCTGCATCTCTCCCCTCTCATCTCAGCCCAACCTCTCTAGCACAGCCCACTAGCCCACCTATCTAACCCCCCTCCGCTCCGGGTCGCCCGATCGAGATCGAACGGCTCCGAAACGGCCGCAAATCCCCCCCTAACCCTAAACCTGCCCTATATAACACCTCTCCCTTCCATTTTGGCCTTCTCCTTCCTCCCCCTCGAAATCCGTGCACCCAATCATTTTCCAGCCGCCTCCCACCTCCTCTACTCGAATTCCGGCACCGGCCAACCCATCTACTGCCACTTGGTGCCGCCTAACTGGCCAGCCGCCGCGGGCCAGGCGCTCTCCACCTCTCCCATAGCGCCACGTCGCCTCTCCAGTGCCCACTTCGCCGCGACCCTCAGAGCCCATCCGGAGCCTGCCCCGGGCCGCCCGGGGCCGAATCGCCCCGCTGGCGTGCGCCCGAGCGCGCTCGCTTGCCCGCTCATTTGCCTCCTCCCGCGGGAGCCCCGCGCCGCCTCGCGCTTCGCCTCCTTCTGCCGGCCACTAGAGTGCCGCCGCCGGCGACCTCCACCTCAGGCCAGAGCTCCGCCGTCCCTATCTCTTCTCTCTTTCTTCTCCTCCCTCTTCCTCACCTCGCGCTCTCTCTCCTACCCCGCAGGGAACCACCGCCGCCACCTGAAGCTTCCGCTGCCGCCGTCGACCATCGATGGACGCGTAGACCCCGGATCTGGCCACTCCGGCCTCCTCCCCGCCAGATCCGAGGGATCACGTCCGTCGTTGCCGTCGCGCCCCTTGCTTCGACGGAGCTCGAAGGCCATGTTGCCCCTGCCTTCCCTTGATCCCCTCTGGATCAAGGAGGAGCACGATGATAGGCGCCGCCGACACGTGGGCCACGGCCTGGCCAGCCGGCCCAGCCACTCACCTGTGCCGCGCAAGGCCCAGCAGTCCCATGCCGGCCTCCCTCTCCACCGAACCGGGCCTCAGCCCATTGTGAGCGCCCCAGCAGCCTGCAGATTCGGCCCGTTATGTCTTTTTTCAGTTCAGGAGGTTTTTCCTAATTTTCAGAGAGTGCCGATTTGTAGAAAACCCCTTAGGCATCATGCATATAATATCTTCACAACCGTGCATCGAATTTAAACAAACTTAATATGTAAAATTCTTAGAATTTTGTATAGATTAGTAACTTGCCACATTCATCCATGTTTAAAATGTTTAAAATGTTGTTTGTTTAAATTTGCTCAAATGCCATGTTAAAATGCTTTAATTCATAACTAAATAACCGTAGCTCCAAACCTAACAAACTTTATATGTAAATGGGGGAGAAAAAATGCATAGTTTAACATGGTGGCATTGCTTTGCTTGTTTAACAACTCTAAAATATGGTTTAGGGCAGAACAGTACCAAACCTAAAATATGCACATGAGGAGTTTCCGGACTTGTTGTTTGTTGTTCCGGCCTCATTTAAACTTGCCTAGATAGGTAGTTTTCTTTTGCTTCACCTCTTGCCATGTTAATCAACATTTAATATTGTTGGGTACGTAACCGAGAGAGAACTAAATATGTCATGTGGTGTTTCGTCAATATGCAACTCGTTGCATATTGAGCTCCACTTAATTTGTAGTATTGTTTGTGCACTTTGCCATGCCATGCCTCATTAAACCGGACTTGCCTCATACTTGATTGTGCATCATGCCATGTTTATGCGATGCTTGTTTACTATGTTGTTTGCTTCTTTCTGGTGTTGCTTCTTCTGGTTAGTTCCGATAACGTCGCGTTTGTGAGGATCCATTCGACTATGTCCGTCTGTCTTCTTCATGGACTCGTTCTTCTTCCTTGCGGGATTTCAGGTAAGATGACCATACCCTCAAAATCACTTCTATCTTTGCTTGCTAGTTGCTCGCTATATTGCTATGCCGTGATACCTACCACTTGCTATATCATGCCCCCCATATTGCCATGTCAAGCCTCTAACCCACCTTTCTAGCAAACCGTTGTTTGGTTATGTTACCGCTTTGCTCAGCCCTTCTTATAGCGTTCTTAGTTGCGGGTGGTGATGAAGTTTGTTCCATGTTGGAACATGGATATGTTGGGATATCAAAATATCTCTTATTTAATTAATGCATCTATATACTTGGTAAAGGGTGGAAGGCTCGGCCTTACGCCTGGTGTTTTGTTCCACTCTTGCCACCCTAGTTTCCGTCATACCGGTGTTATGTTCCTTGATTTTGCGTTCCTTACACGGTTGGGTGTTATGGGAACCCCTTGATAGTTCGCTTTGAATAAAACTCCTCCAGCAAGGCCCAACCTTGGTTTTACATTTGCCTCACCTAGCCTTTTTCCCTTGGGTTTCCAGAGCCCGAGGGTCATCTTTATTTTAACCCCCCCGGGTCAGTGCTCCTCTGAGTGTTGGTCCAACCCGTCAGCTGCCGGTGGCCACCAGGGGCAACTCTGGGTTGGCCTACCGGAAGTTTGGACAATCCGGTGTGCCTTGAGAACGAGATATGTGCAGCTCCTATCGGTATTTGTCGGCACATTCGGGCGGCTTTGCTGGTCTTGTTTTACCATTGTCGAGATGTCTTGTAACCGGGATTCCGAGTCTGATCGGGTCTTCCTGGGAGAAGGAATATCCTTCGTTGACCATGAGAGCTTGTGATGGGCTAAGTTGGGACACCCCTGCAGGGTTTTGAACTTTCGAAAGCCGTGCCCGCGGTTATGGGAAGATGGGAATTAGTTAATGTCTGGTTGTAGATAACTTGAAACTTAACTTAATTAAAATGCATCACTCGCGTGTGTAGCCGTGATGGTCTCTTCTCGGCAGAGTCCGGGAGGTGAACACGGTTCTTGTGTTATGCTTGAACGTAAGTAGTTTCAGGATCACTTCTTGAGCATTTCTAGTTTCACGACCATTGTGTTGCTTCTCTTCTCGCTCTTATTTGCGTATGTTAGCCACCATATGTGCTTAGTGCTTGCTGCAGCTCCACCTCATTACACCTTTCCTGCCCATAAGCTTAAATAGTCTTGATCTCGCGGGTGTGAGATTGCTGAGTCCTCGTGGCTCACAAATACTTCCAAACAGTTGCAGGTGCCGATGATACCGGTGCAGGTGAGGCAACCGAGCTCAAGCGGGAGCTCGAGGAAGCTCGTGATCATTGTGTTGTTTCGTTTCTAGTTGATCAGTAGTGGATCCCAGTTGGAACGTTCGGGGATCTAGCATTTGGGGTTGTCTTTCTTTTATTTGGTTCCGTAGTCGGACCTTGATTGTATTATGGATGATGTATGCTTAACTTGTATTTGTGTGAAGTGGCAATTGTAAGCCAACTCTTTATCCCTTTCTTATTCAGTACATGGGATGTGTAAAGATTACCCCTCTTGCGACATGCCTACCATGCGGTTATGCCTCTAAGTCATGCCCCAACACGTGGGAGATATAGCCGCATCGTGGGTGTTACAAGTTGGTAATCAGAGCCATCCCTGACTTAGGAGCCCCCTGCTTGATCGAATCGCTGACGTTGTTGAGTCTAGAAGAAAATGTTTTGAGTCTTAGGATTATATATATCGGAGAGTAGGATTCTTTTTACTCCTCAGTCCCTTCGTCGCTCTGGTGAGGTCTCCTGGCGTAGAGTTTTGACTCTTCTCTCCTCAAATTTCACAATTTTTTTTAGGATCACGCGGGTATCTTGGAGTCGTTTCGATGGTTTTGTGATGAGAACATTGTTCTTGGTACCTCCTGACATTTAGGGGTTGTGGCAGTGTCCCAGGGAGTTGAGCTCCGACGTGTTGTCGTCATAACTTTATCGTTGCAGTTCTGGAATACCTGAGTTCGCCGACATCGAAAATCTCTTTTATGCAGTTGTTGGTGAGATAACCTCGACGCCACCCAGTACTGGGGTGGGAGTTCGGGAGTATTGCCATAACTTGTATAACAGATGCTTTTCAAAGGTTGAGGTAAATGATTTCCGAAGGTTTCTTAGTTATGTGTTGAAGGATGGATATAGCTGGATGTAGGAATTGTTAGTTTGGGTGAGATATTATGCTTCCCCTGTATCCCCAACACCTGATTGCATAACCAGGAAGTTTCGGGAGTTTATAAGTGGGAATTCAAGTAGCTCCTAGGATATCTTTCTGACAGATGTATGATATGAAATTGGGGTTCGATGTCTAGTGGTCTGCCTATCCACGGTTGGTTTTACAATGGTCTCGTTGTGTCTTAAAGAGTCCTTGGCTATGCTGACTCGGGGACGCTTCGTATGTCATGTGCACTGCCTTGTACCTGATGGTGTTGTACGATCGAGCCCGTGTGGGTACCACCATGAAAACTTCGAACGAAATCTCTATCATATGTTTGTTCCGGCTTATTCTACAAGCCAATCCTTTGTTTTTGTTTTGGTTTGTGGTATTCGAGTTGCTTCGAAGTCAAATGTGGATCCCATACCTTTCCTAAGCGGTGTTCTCATACCTCTATGTGAATACTAATCCTTCGTGATAATCGAGATGGTCATGTCAATCCTTTTCATCCGGCGTGTCTCTCTTCAAGTGGATCCGATCTTTTTCAACATCCGCAAGATCAATTCAAGTCTTCTCAATGTTGTTTGTTTCATCCGTCCCAAGTTGCCTTTGTTTTCCCGCCCTCCCACCCTTTTTCTTCAAGGACTCAGATTTATGAATCAAGTATCCATTTTATTCATGTGAAGTCTCTCCATTCTTTTCCATCAATAGTCTTATCCGGTGATTCTCATGAAGATTCTAATGGAGCTTCAGGTTCATCTTTCTTCGTTCTTTTTCTTCTCCGGTGGATCCAACTCAAGCTTTCAGTGTTGATCGTATTCCTTTCCTCGTTTCAAGGTTTTCTCATGCCGACGCACCTCTTAATCATCCACCTCTTTCTATTTTTGTATCCAGAGTGCTGAAGATATCTCAGAAGATTTGTGTCTCCATTATCTATCCGTTCAAGATATCTCGAGGTTGTTATCTCATTCAAGTTATTTTATTCAACTGGTGCAATCTCTCTTTAAATCGCTCAATGGTGTATCTTTTGAGTGGGCCCTAACCCACAGGTCTTTTCCCAGGATCTTACCTGACTCTTCTAATTTTCCCGGAGTTACTCTCAAAATCCTTTTAAAGTTTGACGTAAGAATGAATTTTTCATCAGTCAATTGCCGTCTCCAGTATCGCTTTCAAATTATTTTCATCTTTGGCTCAACCTCTCCTCTTTTAATCATTTCGGAGTGTCATCAACAATTCATGGTGGTGTTTCTCGTTGTCATTCTCAACACTTGAAGACCGAAGAAGAGTTTCTCTCAAATCTTGGTCTGTTCTCTCGAAGATTCACGATTCTAACTTGTTGCCATCCTCTCATAATTATTTTCGATTGTGTGAATTCTTTTCACCCTTCCGGAGCAATTCAGGAGTCTTTTCAGTTCGATTCTCCAAAGACCATCATTTTGGGTTTATTCATTCTCAGCTTTCGACTCCCGTTCTTGAATTCTTTCGGTGCATCATTCAAGTATTCTCTAGTCAGTTCATGATCTCTTCATTCTCTTGTATCAAATTCTCTCAAGCATCTTCATTCATTTGCTAATTCTTCCCGGTGTTTTTTTATCTTTTCTTCGTTCATTTTCAATTCTTACGGTGGTTCGTTCAAGAGTTCTCTTCCTTGGTTATCATATCAATTTATTCGTTGTTTTCAATCCTACCGGTGGTTCATCGAAGACATTCTCAAGTTTGCGCTACATCTTCCTGCAATCTTTTCCACGAGTATAAGTAGTATGCCAAATTAGTTGCTTGTCATCAATTTAAATTGGTGAAGGATAAGCATAACATAATTCTTATTATTGTTTCATACAAGTGATCTAATTTCTTCTTTCTGGAGTGGTTCATCATATCACATTCTCGGTTCGAGATGATTTATCTTTTCTTCCGAAGTTCCAAGTTTCCACTTTATCTCATCGCAAAGCTTCATCCAATCATTGCAAGGCTTCACCTTGTCTTTTCAACCTCTCTTTCCTTCCGTTTGATCATCCTTTTGTTACCGGAGTTCTTCATGGAGGCTCTACATGTTGGTTCATAAAGGATTTAATTCCTTCTCGAAGTATTCATCAAGATTCTTTTCAAAGGAGCTCAAGTATTCTTCATCTTGCATTCCAAAGTGAAATTCTTTCTATCTTATCTTTTGAGGTGGTGTTATGTTATTTTTGACAATCGCTTTGTATTTCATGATCCACAAGTTGTCCAGAATGACATATTGTAAACCCATCATTTTCAATTCGTTCATGAGATCCTTTGCAACCCATCAATCTCTTCATTGGAGTTATCTTGGGTTATATTTCACCTAAAGCTTTCCCTAAGGAATGTTGCTATTTATGGTGCTTATAAATGACCCAAATTCTTCATTTATCCTCCCGGTGAAATAAGTTTCTCGTCTCCTTGTTCATATCAATCCAATCTATTGTTTTTCGTTAGTGGCAGAATTTCACCTCAATATTTCGAGATGTTTTCCATAAGCCCACTACAAGTTTTTTCGTTTCGTTGTTGGTTTTCCATCAACTCCATTTTAACCTTCTTCGAAGGGTGCTTTCCAAGCTCAATTATGGCAAAAGTTTTCATTTTCTTCTCCATTTTGTTATTCCAATGATTTATCTTCTATTCTTTCTTCCGGAGGTATTGTGATGTTGCTCTCTTTGACCCATCATCTTGTTTTGTCAAGTTCATGTTCAATTCCTTCCATTTACAGTTGGAGTGCTGCCCAAATTATATCAATCTTATTCCTTTGCCATCTTGTTTTTACCGGAGTGCTTGCTTGTACTTCTTTTCCATTGGAACGTTTTTTCTTATGTCTTTCAACCTACAAGGTTCTAGTAATGTTCCTTGTTCCTATTTTCTAACGGAGTGTTTTCAACTTTGTTCATCTTCGTTGTATTCTTTCTTTCAATTTGTCAACCTCTCAAGGTTTGTGGTTTCATTCGTTTGTCCAAGAAGCAACTCTGTTTTACCTCTTCTCTTCCTCTCCCGTTTGCCTCCGGTGCAATCCTAGACCTCAGGATGAGATCCTCTCGTATGGTGGAGTGTTGTGATGCCCCGAGACCATTGCGCCAGGTGTCTTCCAGTTATTCGCTCTTGTTGCCATGTCATTCGCTTGCATGTTGCATCTTGCCATGTCATAATGTGCATTGCATCTTCATGTTTTAAAAACTTGCATTCGTCTGGGTTCCTCCAGTTCTTTCCGTTGTCCGTTCTGAGCCCAGACACACTTGCACGCGCATGTGGCATGTCCAAAATATTATTTTATAAGTGGCCGGAAAATGTTCTCGGAATGGTTTGAAAGTTGGCATGTGGTCTTGTTATGTTGTACGTAGGTCGCTTGCCAAGTTTCATTGCATTCGGAGCTTGTTTGATAGCCCAACCGGTAAACTATAGCGGCAGTATAGCCGGTCTTTTCGTCGGACGTTTTCGGTCTCTGGAAACCGTGCCAGTCTGCATCTCTCCCCTCTCATCTCAGCCCAACCTCTCTAACACAGCCCACTAGCCCACCTATCTAACCCCCCTCCGCTCCGGATCGCCCGATCGAGATCGAACGGCTCCGAAACGGCCGCAAATCCCCCCTAACCCTAAACCTGCCCTATATAACACCCCTCCCTTCCATTTTGGCCTTCTCCTTCCTCCCCCTCGAAATCCGTGCGCCCAATCATTTTCCAGCCGCCTCCCACCTCCTCTCCTCGAATTCCGGCGCCGGCCAACCCATCAACTGCCACTTGGCGCCGCCCAACTGGCCAGCCACCGCGGGCCAGGCGCTCTCCACCTCTCCCGTAGCGCCACGTCGCCTCCCCAGTGCCCACTTCGCCGCGGCCCTCAGAGCCCATCTAGAGCCCGCCCCGGGCCGCCCGGGCTCGAATCGCCCCGTCGCCATGTGCCCGAGCGCGCTCGCTCACCCGCTCATTTTCCTCCTCCCGCGCCGCCTCGCGCTTCGCCTCCTTATGCTGGCCACCGGAGTGCCGCCGCCAGCGACCTCCACCTCAAGCCAGAGCTCCGCCGTCCCTGTCTCTTCTCTCTTTCTTCTCCTCCCTCTTCCTCATCTCGCGCTCTCTCTCCTACCCCGCAGGGAACCGCCGCCGCCACCTGAAGCTTCCGCTACCGCCGTTGACCATCGATGGATGCGCAGACCCCGGATCCGGCCACTCCGGCCTCCTCCCCGCCAGATCCGAGGGATCTCGTTCATCGCTGCTGACGCGCCCCTTGCTTCGACGGAGCTCGAAGGCCATGTCGCCCCTGCCTTCCCTTGATCCCCTCTGGATCGAGGAGGAGGACGACTATAGGCGCCGCCGACACGTGGGCCACGGCCTGGCCAGCCGGCCCAGCCACTCACCTGTGCCGCGCAAGGCCCAGCAGTCCCATGCCGGCCTCCCTCTCCACCGAACCGGGCCTCAGCCCATTGTGAGCGCCCCAGCAGCCTGCAGATTCGGCCCGTTATGTCTTTTTTCAGTTCAGGAGGTTTTTCCTAATTTTCAGAGAGTGCCGATTTGCAGAAAACCCCTTAGGCATCATGCATATAATATCTTCACAACCGTGCATCGGATTTAAACAAACTTAATATGTAAAATTCTTAGAATTTTGTATAGATTAGTAACTTGCCACATTCATCCATGTTTAA
The DNA here is from genome assembly GCF_018294505.1 of Triticum aestivum. NCBI lineage: Eukaryota > Viridiplantae > Streptophyta > Magnoliopsida > Poales > Poaceae > Triticum > Triticum aestivum. The sequence continues at coordinate 615,897,788 of NC_057812.1, forward strand.
AATGTTTAAAATGTTGTTTGTTTAAATTTGCTCAAATGCCATGTTAAAATGCTTTAATTCATAACTAAATAACTGTAGCTCCAAACCTAACAAACTTTATATGTAAATGGGGGAGAAAAATGCATAGTTTAACATGGTGGCATTGCTTTGCTTGTTTAACAACTCTAAAATATGGTTTAGGTCAGAACAGTACCAAACCTAAAATATGCACATGAGGAGTTTCCGGACTTGTTGTTTGTTGTTCCGGCCTCATTTAAACTTGACTAGAGAGGTAGTTTTGTTTTGCTTCACCTCTTGCCATGTTAATCAACAATTAATATTGTTGGGTACATAACCTAGAGAGAACTAAATATGTCATGTGGTGTTTTGTAACATCCCAAATTTTCAATTTGGAATGTTATACATTAGATCGTCATGCATATCATATTTTATTTTGCTTTTGGTTTTGATCCTAGAAAATCCTAAACAACTCAAGGACCCATGGAGAGAGTTGGGGATTTCGTTATTTACATATTTGAGTTTTCTCAAATTGTGTAAACAGGATCATTTGATTTTATTTATTTTATCATCAATTATTTCTATTACAAAAATATGAGAGAGGGAATAAAATGACTTTCCCAAAATATAGAAATATTGAGTATTTAATAAAAAAAAATCAAATAAGATTTATTTCAGAGTTTTTTGGTATTTTTATTTGAATTTAGGAAAAATGCGCGTTTTTCAAAGTTGTAGTTTGGGCCCAAATAAATTTTCACTTTATCGGGCTTGATTTTAGAAACCCGGCAAAATTTATTTCATGATTTTTGGAGTCCGTTTAGTATTTCTTTTTATTTTTTTTCGAGCGTAATTAAAAAAAATGTAACCGACTTTGGGCCGTACCCGAGCGGGACTCCGCCCGGGGGCGCCTTTATATAGCGAAGCGCCCGAGCCCCAGCCCATAGCCGCCCCAAACCCTAGCCCATAGCCGTCGCCGCCGCCGCCGCCGGAGCGCGCGCCGCCCGAGGTTCGCCGCTGCCGCCTCGATTTCTGTGCAGTTTTTTTTAGAAAAAGGAAAAAAAGTGGAAAAAATATTTTTTTTTCTTTTTTTCTGTTCGTCGTTTGTCTTTTTCGTCGGATTTTCCGCGGTTATTTTCTGATCGCAATTTCTAATCCGATTTTCGTTTTAGTATAACTTTTCGCTCGTTTATCGGAATCAGGCGATTCAAGCGCCTGGAGTTTCGTCTCAAAACCCTCTTTCCGCATAATCAACTTAAACAAGTTTTTGCTACCGTAAAATTTGAATTAGATCAGATTACTAGAACGAAGTAGATTTCTTTCGCCGTTTGATTTCTTTTGCTTCGATCGATTTGATTCTTTTTGCAAACCAGGGTTCTTAAGTTGAATTTTCTGGTTAGATCTTCTATTTGAGTTTTACCAGTGCATTAGATGAGTACTTATTGTATGCTTGTTTGTTTGTCTGCGATAGAATACCCGGAGTGCGCCGCCTGTTACTTCGAATCTCTAGGTTTCGCGGATCATCAGCAAGGCAGTAACACTTTGATCATACCTTTCCTACAACCCAGTTTTATTGCATTAGATCAATCCTCACACATTGCATGATTAGGATCTAATTAAATTGTGGGATGGGAAGTAGATGAGGTAGTACCTATTACCTGTATTATTATGAAACCTTTGGGAGTTACTTCTACGTTTGCTTATTATGCCATGCTATGCTAGTAGACGTGGATTGGGTGAGTGATATCCATGACAGATGTGAGTTTGTTAATTTTAATGGTTTACTTAAGGTGGCAACTTAAATACACATCTTGGTGAATTGAGGCACCTGGTTTCTATCAGGACTTGCCTGTTTTTCTTTTGGACCGCCACCCAGGCTCAAAGGGATCATGAGATTATTCATACTAGAAACTTCCGTGTGCAGCCACAAGCCATTATGGGCTCTAGCATAGTTGATTAAGTCGTGCGAACTCTTACAGGGTAGACTAGTAGATGTAGGGGAAAGTAGGTGTACCGGTCTATCCATCGTAAGGTGCTAGCGCTTCTGAAAGACTGTGTCTCGGCCATCCATTTCTCAAACACCATGTAGTGCGAGAAATCCAACGGAGGCGATCGAGTCTTGTGGGGAAAAGTGCGCAAACCTCTGCAGAGTGTATAAACTAATCATGATTAGCCGTGTCCCCGGTTATGGACATCTTGAGTATCTAGTTCTTGGATTATCCTGTTGATCTCATCATGTTACTTTAATTAATTTTGTTGGGATGTTAATGATTACTTCTAATTGGGATTGAGGATGCTGTCAACCATTCTCAATGTTTAACAACCACCATGTTAGTTAAATAAAATTTATTCCTTTGCAGTAGGGAAAATTGGTTTTTTCGCAAAAACTATAACCATAGAGCTTTTCCACCAGCCAAATATGCATGTAGTGATAGCCTTTGTTCATCATTCTCTATGGTGTGAATTTGCCAGTACATTCAATGTACTGACCCGTTTTGGGCTGCAACGTCTCATGTTGCAGGTTTCTTACGACGAGTAAGTGATACGTTAGGGTTACGATTTCTACACTCAACTTTGCCGTTGGTGTTGATGGGAACCCACAACCTTGTTACTTCCGCTATTTGGATTGAGGTAATAGTATTTACGTTACTTTTACATGTGATTTACCTCTGTTATAAATCCTCGAGTACTGTGTGTGTCAGCATACCGATCCAGGGATGACACTTAAGCACAGAGACTTGATCCATTCGGGTCGGGTCGCTACATGTTTCGTCAATATGCAACTTGTTGCATATTGAGCTCCACTTAATTTGTAGTATTGTTTGTGCACTTTGCCATGCCATGCCTCATTAAACCGGACTTGCCTCACACTTGATTGTGCATCATGCCATGTTTATGTGATGGTTGTTTACTATGTTGTTTGCTTCTTTCCGGTGTTGCTTCTTCGGGTTAGTTCCGATAACGTCACGTTTGTGAGGATATGTTCGACTATGTCCGTTTGTATCCTTCATGGACTCGTTCTTCTTCCTTGCGGGATTTCAGGCAAGATGACCATACCCTCTAAATCACTTCTATCTTTGCTTGCTAGTTGCTCGCTCTATTGCTATGTCGCGATACCTACCACTTGCTATATCATGCCCCCCATATTGCCATGTCAAGCCTCTAACCCACCTTTCGTAGCAAACCATTGTTTGGCTATGTTACCGCTTTGCTCAGCCCTTCTTATAGTGTTGTTAGTTGCAGGTGGAGATGAAGTTTGTTCCATGTTGGAACATGGATATGTTGGGATATCACAATATCTCTTATTTCATTAATGCATCTATCTACTTGGTAAAGGGTGGAAGGCTCGGCCTTATGCCTGGTGTTTTGTTCCACTCTTGCCGCCCTAGTTTCCGTCATACCGGTGTTATGTTCCTTGATTTTGTGTTCCTTACACGGTTGGGTGTTATGGGAACCCCTTGACAGTTCGCTTTGAATAAAACTCCTTCAGCAAGGCCCAACCTTGGTTTTACATTTGCCTCACCTAGCCTCTTTTCCCTTGGGTTTTCGGAGCCCGAGGGTCATCTTTATTTTAACCCCCCCTGGTCAGTGCTCCTCTGAGTGTTGGTCCAACCTGTCAGCCGCCGGTGGCCACCAGGGGCTGTTGGAAATATGCCCTAGAGGCAATAATAAAAGTGTTATTATTATATTTCTTTGTTCATGATAATAGTCTTTTATTCATGCTATAACTGTATTATCCGGAAATCGTAATACACGTGTGAATACATAGACAACAATATGTCCCTAGTGAGCCTCTAGTTGACTAGCTCGTTGTGATCAACAGATAGTCATGGTTTCCTGGCTGTGGACATTGGATGTCGTTGATAACGGGATCACATCATTAGGAGAATGATGTGATGGACAAGACCCAATCCTAAGCCTAGCACAAAGATCGTGTAGTTCGTATGCTAAAGCTTTTCTAATGTCAAGTATCTTTTCCTTAGACCATGAGATTGTGCAACTCCCGGATACCGTAGGAGTGCTTTGGGTGTACCAAACGTCACAACGTAACCGGGTGGCTATAAAAGTGCATTACAGGTATCTCCGAAAGTGTCTGTTGGGTTGGCACGAATCGAGACTGGGATTTGTCACTCCGTGTAAACGGAGAGGTATCTCTAGGCCCACTCGGTAGGACATCATCATAATGTGCACAATGTGACCAAGGGGTTGATCACGGGATGATGTGTTACGGAACGAGTAAAGAGACTTGCCGGTAACGAGATTGAACAAGGTATCGGTATACCGACGATCGAATCTCGGGCAAGTAAAATACCGCTAGACAAAGGGAATTGTATACGGGATCGATTGAGTCCTTCACATCGTGGTTCATCCGATGAGATCATCGTGGAACATGTGGGAGCCAACATGGGTATCCAGATCCCGCTGTTGGTTATTGACCGGAGAACGTCTCGGTCATGTCTACATGGTTCCCGAACCCGTAGGGTCTACACACTTAAGGTTCGATGACGCTAGGGTTATAAAGGAAGTTTTTATGTGGTTATCGAATGTAGTTCGGAGTCCCGGATGAGATCCCGGACGTCACGAGGAGTTCCGGAATGGTCCGGAGGTAAAGATTTATATATGGGAAGTCCTGTTTTGGTCGCCGGAAAAGTTTCGCACTTTATCGGTATTGTACCGGGAGTGCCGAAAGGGGTCCGGGGGTCCACCGGGGGGGTCCACCTGCCCCGGGGGGGCACATGGGCTGTAGGGGGTGCGCCTTGGCCTATATGGGCCAAGGGCACCAGCCCCAAGAGGCCCATGCGCCAAGGAAACTTGGGGAGGGAAGAGTCCTCAAGGGGGAAGGCACCTCCGAGGTGCCTTGGGGAGGATGGACTCCTCCCCCCCTCTTGGCCGCACCCCTTCCTTGGAGGAAGGGGCAAGGCTGCGCCTCCCCCCTCTCCCTTGCCCCTATATATAGTGGAGGGGAGGGAGGGCATCCATACCAGAAGCCCTGGCGCCTCCCTCCCTCCCGTGACACCTCCTCCTCCCCCGCAGGTGCTTGGCGAAGCCCTGGAGGATTGCCACGCTCCTCCACCACCACCAGGATGTTGTGCTGCTGCTGGATGGAGTCTTCCTCAACCTCTCCCTCTCTCCTTGCTGGATCAAGGCGTGGGAGACGTCACCGGGATGTACGTGTGTTGAACGCGGAGGTGCCGTCCGTTCGGCACTAGGATCTCCGGTGATTTGGATCACGACGAGTACGACTCCTTCAACCCCGTTCTCTTGAACGCTTCCACTTAGCGATCTATAAGGGTATGTAGATGCACTCTCCTTCCCCTCGTTGCTGGTTTCTCCATAGATAGATCTTGGTTATACGTAGGAAAATTTTGAATTTCTGTTACGTTCCCCAACAGTGGCATCATGAGCTAGGTCTATTGCGTAGATTCTTTGCACGAGTAGAACACAAAGTAGTTGTGGGCGTTGATTTTGTTCAATATGCTTACCATTACTAGTCCAATCTTGTTTCGACGGTATTGTGGGATGAAGCGGCCCGGACCGACCTTACACGTACTCTTACGTGAGACAGGTTCCACCGACTGACATGCACTTGTTGCATAAGGTGGCTAGCGGGTGCCAGTCTCTTCCACTTTAGTCGGAACGGATTCGATGAAAAGGGTCCTTATGAAGGGTAAATAGCAATTGACATATCACGTTGTGGTTTTGCGTAGGTAAGAAACGTTCTTGCTAGAAACCCATAGCAGCCACGTAAAACATGCAAACAACAATTAGAGGACGTCTAACTTGTTTTTGCAGGGTATGCTATGTGATTTGATATGGCCAAGAAGAATGTGATGAATATATGTGATGTATGAGTGTCAGGACCCCGACTCGATGTCACATCGATCTAGCCGGTAACACCTCATATCACTTTGCGGCCTCACGCACGGTATCCCCACGGGTGTCGTCTTACCTTTGCCCGGGACCGTTTGCGCCTTTTGGCTCACGTATATGATAGTGTCGCTAGCATCCATATGATAAGGAGCCCGGGCTGACATGACTAGTCGTAAACCCAAAGTGGCACAGACTTACAGGGACAGGCATCCATGACCCAGCTTCGAACGTGTCGGTCATCAGCAAGTGGGTCCGGGCTGTAGCTCTGGGCTAGCAGGACTCCGGTAAACCGGGCTGTAGCGGGCTAACAGGACTCCGGTACTCAAAGCGTGACATTTCCCCGAAGGGACAGACACAGGAACGAAGAAGGACACATGCCGGCCAGCCTAAGTGTTCCAGAGCAGTAGCAAGCTACCATGGCTCAGCGGTAACACTAGGAGACATTTCCCGGTAAGAGAGGCTACTAAAGATAAACAACTAGATAGTCAGATCCCACACATACCAAGCATTTCAATCATACACACAATATGCTCGATATGTGTAAATACAACGAAGCATCACAACATGACTCTACGACACAAGTACTTTATTTAAGGCTCAGGGAGCCATACATATCATACACAAAGGTACGGGTCTCACGACCCAACATACAAGTCATACAGTCATACAAACCAGCAGCGGAAGTAACTTGTCTGAGTACAGACAACTAGTAAAATAAAAGAGGCTTGGAAAGCCTAGCTATACTACGTGGTCCATCACAAGCTCAGGGTCACCACCTGGGTCTTTAGCCTACTCGTTGATGTCAACGTCTACATAGAACCCATCAGAAGGGGTTGCAGCGTCTTCTGTAAAAATGTAGATTATAGCAACATGAGTACAAAGGTACTCAGCAAGACTTACATCAGATCCTACATACATGCATAGTATCAAGAAGGGTTGGTGGAGTTATTGCAGCAAGCCAGCTTTGACTCTTGGCTAGGCTATCCTACGATACTCCAACTTGAAATGGTTTTGCGCACACGAGTCCACTACTCACCACTTCAATACACTACCGAGGATCCACCTCCGTCTTCCTACGGAAGAGCCATCCTCGGCACTCACACTTATCTTGAGGCTTTTAACAGTTTCCATTTACTTGTCTATGAACTGTATAGGCAACCAAGTAGTCCTTTACCGCGGACGTGGCTATTCGAATAGATTATGATAACCCTGCAGGGGTGTACTTCTTCATACATGTTTCCACCACTTAGCGTATGCACACGACATGTGCTCGGCAGACTTCAAGCGAAAGCCGACGTGGGTGTAGACTAGGACCTACCTAAACACTTAAGCCTCTAGTCCAGGTTTATTGCCTATTCAGGTTCCATCCGCAGGGAGTCCGGCCGAGGTTTCCCATACGGCCCCGAACGATGTGAACAGGGTTCCCGAGATACCTAACGGGTATTCGGTACACCCGGCCACGTACCTACCGCATCACAGCCCACCCCTACGGTCAGCGCTGTCCACGGCCTCCAGTAGACTACAAACACCAGAAACTACTTGCAACTCCTGGACAGAGAGCTAGGGTGAATAAGAAGTCGAGCGGGGTCATATTTCAGGGCCCAATGCATGGTAGTAGCTGTATCTTAAATCACACATACAGATCTCAGTGCTTAAGGTCGGCTTCAATGAAACAACCCACCATGTACTCCTACATGGCCTCTCATCGATACCTTTACCAAATCGTGTTCACCACACCACTCTCATTACCGACATAACATTTCACTCTAGCCCATCACCCAGATGAACCAGACCTGACACGACTCTAAGCATAGCAGGCATAGCAAGGTAGGAACAACACATACATATGGCTCAATCAACTCCTACACATGCTAGTGGGTTTCATCTAGTTACTGTGGCAATGACAGGTCATGCAGAGGAAATGGGTTCAACTACCGTAGCACACAGCAGTTTGAATCGCGTTGTCTTAATGCAGTAAAAGAGAGCAGGAGCGAGAACATGGGATTGTATCGATATGATCAAATGGTTGGTTGCTTGCCTGATGGTTCGATGCACTGATACGGTTCTTCGTTAGGGTAATCACGGTATTCTTCGGGGGCAGAACCTGTCGCAAAGGACATCGATACACAAGCATCACCAAACAATGTGCAACAGTATGATGCATGCATGAAACATGGCAATATGAGTGAGTTGGGCTAATGCAACTAAGACCAGAGGGGTTTGAACAAATTTGAATCAAAGATTCAAATTTCAAATTCAAATATGCCCTTTTAAAGTGCTTTTCCTTGTTCTGCTTGAAACATCAATTTAACTTGTTTGATCATGCATGAAAAAAGTACAGATGGATAGATTGGATTTTTCTGATCATTTTTCATATATAATTTGTCCAATTTGGAGTTATAGAATAAAAGTTATGAATTTTTGAAGTTTAAATAATATTCTGGAATTTCCTGATTTAAATTAAATCCAGAAAATCAATTACTGCGTCAGCCTGACGTCAGTGTGACGTCAGCAGTTCAACGGAACAGGTCTGGGTCAAACCTGACAGTGGGTCCCGCATGTCAGGGTGATTATTTTAATTAAAATTTAATTAAAACTAATCCTGTTTAATTAACAGGGCTGGGCCCCACCTGTCATTGACTCAGGGAAGTCAACCAGGGCCCACCGGTGGTCAAAGTCAAAGTCGGCTGCCGGCGTTTAGCCGCCGGCGAGCCCGACGCGGCGGCGGAAGTGGTTTTGGCCATTTCGGCCACCAAATGGCCCGCGGAGACCACCGGAGTGGAGCTGAGGACAACCCGCAGCTCTTGGCGGAGTCCGTTGGGGTCGGGGTGGCCGGAGTTGGCGCCGGCGACGACTTTGGCGGCCACCGGGGTTCGGTCGGAGGTGAACTTGGTGCTAGAGGGTTCGGTGAGGCTCGTGGAGTGGCTAGCTAGGCGCTAAGTGACGCGGTGAGTAAGATGGACACCATCTTGTGGCCGGAGGATGACCGGGAGCACGTCGGCGACGAGGTCCATGGCGGTGGGTGCGGTTGAGCTCCGGGAGGTTGCTACACGGCTCGGGAGCAAGAACGGAAGGGAGGGGAAGATGGCTAAGCTCACAGTGAGTGCGACGGAGTCCCTGGTGCGGCCGGAGATGGACCGGAGCGACGATGGCGTTGAAGGGGATCTCCGGCGACGGTGAGCTCGGGCGAGGTCGGTGCGGTGGTCTCGGGCGTTGCGAGCGCTCGGGGCTCGGCTGCTCGATGAAGTGGACAGCGGCGGAGCTCCTGGACACAGTGAGACGGCGTGGGGTGGTCGGAGGGCGTGGCTATGGCGAGGGGGTGGCGGCGATGGCGTCGGCCATGGCTGGGGCGTGCGAGGGGGAGGAGCTGGAGAGGAGAGGGGGTGTCTGGGGGGTTCGGGGGAGAGAGGGAGGCCGATCCACGGCGTTAGCCGGGCGAGGGAGGCGGCGAGGCGGCGAGCAGCTGCGTGGCGAGCTGCGGTGCCGCCGCCGAGCACCTTGGCTGCCTGCCTGGCGAGCCAAGCAGCTCGCTGGAGCGGTGGCCGGGCTGGGCCGGCCAGGTGGGCTGGCTGGTGGGCCTGCGGTGGCGCCAGGTGGGTTTTCCCCCTTATTTTTCTATTTCTGTTTTTATTTAATATATCTGCAACTTTGTTGAATTAAATAAAATACCTAGGCAACTTCAAAATCACCAAACTATTCCTGGCCCATAGTTGGATTATTTCCAACATGAAACATTTTAGTTTGGAGATATTTGAGCATTTAAATATTTTATATTATTTTAAATGCCCAAATTCAAATATTTATGATTTAATTCAAAAACCCTAGGATGGCCTAGGAAAATGTGCACCATTTTTGGCAGAGGTTCTGAACCAAGACAAAAATGATGGGCATTTTAGAAGGACATTTCAGGTTCATTGAAAAATTATTTTAGTAACCCTAGTTGGTTTCAGAGGGGACTGGGGGTTCTGTCATCCCCATTTCAAGTTTCTGATGAAAGAGTAAACATGATGCAACACTCTAATGCATGACTAGCTAGGGTGTGACAATGAGATTGATCATGTTCTTGTAATAGGAATCACGACTTGCATGTCGATGAGTATGACAACCGGCAGGAGCCATAGGAGTTGTCTTAATTTATTGTATGACCTGCGTGTCATTAAACAACGCCATGTAAATTACTTTACTTTATTGCTAAACGCGTTAGCCATAGAAGTAGAAGTAGTCGTTGGCGTGACAACTTCATGAAGACATGATGATGGAGATCATGGTGTCATGCCGGTGACGATGATGATCATGGAGCCCCGAAGATGGAGATCAATGGAGCTATATGATATTGGCCATATCATGTCACTACTATTTGATTGCATGTGATGTTTATCATGTTTATGCATCTTGTTTACTTAGAACGACGGTAGTAAATAAGATGATCCCTTACAACAATTTCAAGAAGTGTTCTCCCCTAACTGTGCACCGTTGCTACAGTTCGTCGTTTCGAAGCACCACGTGATGATCGGGTGTGATAGATCCTTACGTTCACATACAACGGGTGTAAGACAGATTTACACATGCAATACACTTAGGGTTAACTTGACGAGCCTAGCATGTACAGACATGGCCTCGGAACACGGAGACCGAAAGGTCGAGCATGAGTCGTATAGTAGATACGATCAACATGAAGATGTTCACCGATGATGACTAGTCCGTCTCACGTGATGATCGGACACGGCCTAGTTGACTCGGATCATGTAATCACTTAGATGACCAGAGGGATGTCTATCTGAGTGGGAGTTCATAAGATGAACTTAATTATCCTGAACATAGTCAAAAGATATTTGCAAATTATGTCATAACTTGCGCTTTAGTTCCACTGTTTAGATATGTTCCTAGAGAAAATATAGTTGAAAGTTGATAGTAGCGACTATGCGATCAGTAGAAAGCTTATGTCCTTACTGCACCGCTCAGTGTGCTGAACCCCAAACGTCGTTTGTCGATGTTGCGAACATCGGACATACACGTTTTGATAAGTACGTGATAGTTCAGTTAAATGGTTTAAGTAGAGGCACCAAAGACGTTTTTCTAAACATCGCGGAACATATGAGATGTTTCGAGGGCTGGAATTGGGATTTCAGGCTCGTGCCCACGTCAAGAGGTATAAGACCTCCGATGATTTTCTTAGCCTGCAAACTCAGGGAGAAAAGCTCAATCGTTGAGCTTGTGCTCAGATTGTCTGAGTGCAACAATCACTTGAATCGAGTGGGAGTTGATCTTCCAGATGAGATGGTGATGTTTCTCCAAAAAGTAATTGCCACCAAGCTGCTAGAGCTTCGTGATGAACTATAACATATCAGGGATAGATATGATGATCCTTGAGGTATTCACGATGTTTGACACCGCGAAAGTAGAAATCAAGACGGAGCATCAATTGTTGATGGTTGGTGAAACCACTAGTTTCAAGAAGGGCAAGGGCAAGAAGGGATACTTCATGAAACGGCAAATCAGCTGCTGCTCTAGTGAAGAAACCCAAGGTTGAACCCAAACCCGAGACTAAGTGCTTCTGTAATAAGGGGAACAACCACTGGAGCAGAATTACCCTAGATACTTGGTAGATAAGAAGGCTGGCAAGGTCGAAAGAAGTATATTGGATATACATTATGTTAATGTGTACTTTACTAGCACTCCTAGTAGCACCAGGGTATTAGATACCGGTTCGGTTGCTAAGTGTTAGTAACTCGAAATAAAAGAGCTACGGAATAAACGGAGACTAGCTAAAGGTGAGCTGACGATATGTGTTGGAAGTGTTTCCAAGTTTGATGTGATCAAACATCGCACGCTCCCTCTACCATCAAGATTAGTATTAAACCTGAATAATTGTCATTTGGTGTTTGCGTTGAGCATAGACATGATTGGATTATGTCTATCGCAATACGGTTATTCATTTAAGGAGAATAATGGTTACTCTATTTATTTGAATAATACCTTCAATGGTCTTGCACCTAAAGGAATGGTTTATTGAATCTCGATCGTAGTGATACACATTTTCATGCCAAAAATTATAAGATAGTAATGATAGTACCACTTACTTGTGGCACTGCCATGTAAGTCATATTGGTATAAAACGCATGAAGAAGCTCCATGTTGATGGATCTTTGGACTCACTCATTTTTGAAAAGTTTGAGACATGCGAACCATGTCTATTGGTGTATACGCATGAAGAAACTCCATGCAGATGGATCGTTTAGACTCACTTGTTTTTGAATCACTTGAGATATGCAAATCATACCACATGGGCAAGATGACTGAAAAGCCTCGGTTTCAGTAAGATGGAACAAGATAGCAACTTGTTGGAAGTAACACATTTTGATGTGTGCAGTCCAATGAGTGCTGAGGCATGCAGTGAATATCATTATGTTCTTACTTCACAGATGATTCGAGTAGATGTTGAGAATATTTACTTGATGAAACACAAGTCTGAATTATTGAATGGTTCAAGTAATTTCAGAGTGAAGTTGAAGATCATCGTGACAAGAAGATAAAATGATCATAAAGATGAGTATCTGAGTTACGAGTTTTGGCACTCAATTTAGACATTGTGGAAATTGTTTCACAATTAATACCGCCTGGAACACCATAGTGTGATGGTGTGTCCGAACATCATAGTTGCACCCTATTGGATATGGTGCGTACCATGATGTCTCTTATTGAATTACCACTATTGTTCATGGGTTATGCATTAGAGACAACCACATTCACTTTAAATAGGGCACCACGTAATTCCGTTGAGATGACACCGTATGAATTATGGTTTAGAGAAACCTAAGTTGTCGTTTCTTAAAGGTTTGGGGCTGCGACGCTTATGTGAAAAAGTTTCAGGTTGATAAGCTCGAACCCAAAGCGGATAAAATGCATCTTCATAGGACACCCAAAACAGTTGGGTATACCTCCTAATTCAGATCCGAAAGCAATATGGATTGTTTCTTGAATCGGGTCCTTTCTCGAGGAAAGGTTTCTCTCGAAAGAGTTGAATGGGAGGATGGTGGAGACTTGATGAGGTTATTGAACCGTCACTTCAACTAGTGTGTAGCAGGGCACAGGAAGTTGTTCCTGTGGCACCTACACTAATTGAAGTAGAAGCTTATGATAGTGATCATAGAGTTTCGGATCAAGTCACTACCGTACCTCGTAGGGTGACAAGGATGCGTACTGCTTCAGAGTGGTACAGTAATCCTGTCTTGAAGGTCATGAACCTACGAGCTATGGAGAAGCGATGGTGGGCCCAAATTCCGACAAATGGTTAGAAGCCATGAAATCCGAGATAGGATCCATGTATCAGAACAAAGTATGGACTTTGGTGGACTTGCCCGATGATCGGCAGGCCATTGAAATAAATGGATCTTTAAGAAGAAGACGGACGTGAACGGTAATGTCACCGTCTATGAAGCTCGACTTGTGGCGAAGAGTTTTTTCACAAGTTCAAGGAGTTGACTACGATGAGATTTTCTCATCCGTAGCGATGCTTAAAGTCCGTCGGATTCATGTTAGCATTAGCTGCATTTATGAAATCTGGCAGATGGATGACAAAACGAGTTTCCTTACCAGTCTTCGTATGGAAAGGTTGTATGTAATACAATCAGAAAGGTTTTGTCGATCCTAAGGATGCTAAAAGGTATGCTAGCTCTAGCGATCCTTCCATGGACTGGAGTAAGCATCTCGGAGTTGGAATGTGCACTTTGATAAGATGATCAAAGATTTTGGGTTTATACAAAGTTTATGAGAAACTTGTATTTCCAAAGAAGTGAGTGGGAGCACTATAGAATTTCTGATGAGTATATGTTGTTGACATGTTGATGATCAGAAATGATTTTCTAGAAAGCATATAGGGTTATTTGAAAGATGTTTTTCAATAGAAAACCTGGATTAAGCTACTTGAACATTGAGCATCAAGATCTATAAGGATAGATCAAAATGCTTAATAATACTTTCAAATGAGCGCATACCTTGACATGATCTTGAAGGTGTTCAAGATGGATCAGTCAAAGAAGAAGTTCTTGCCTGAGTTATAAGGTACGAAGTTAAGACTTAAAGCTCGACCACGGCAGAATAGAGAGAAAGGACGAAGGTCGTCCCCTATGCTTAAGACATAGACTCTACAGTATGCTATGCTGTGTACCGCACCTGAAGTGTGCCTTGCCATGAGTCAGTCAAGGGGTACAAGAGTGATCCAAGAATGGATCACAGTACAGCGGTCAATGTTATCCTTAGTAACTAGTGGACTAAGGAATTTTCTCAGTTATGGAGGTGATAAAGAGTTCGACGTAAAGAGTTACGACGATGCAAGCTTTAACACCTATCCGAGTGACTCTGAGCAGCAAACCGGATACGTATAGTGGAACAACCATTTGGAATAGCTCCAAGTGGAGCGTGGAAGCAGCATTTACAATATGACATAGAGAATTGCGAAGTACATACGGATCTGAATGTTACAGATCCGTTGACTAAAACCTCTCTCACAAGCAGAACATGATCAAACCCCAGAACTCATTGAGTCTTAATCACATGATGATTTGTACTAGTTTAATGACACTAGTAAACTCTTTGGATGTTGGTCACATGGTGATGTGACATGTCAGTGTTAATCACATGGTGATGTGAACTAGATTATTGACTCTAGTGCAAGTGGGAGACTGTTGGAAATATGCCCTAGAGGCAATAATAAAAGTGTTATTATTATATTTCTTTGTTCATGATAATAGTCTGTTATTCATGCTATAACTGTATTATCCGGAAATCGTAATACACGTGTGAATACATAGACAACAATATGTCCCTAGTGAGCCTCTAGTTGACTAGCTCGTTGTGATCAACAGATAGTCATGGTTTCCTGGCTATGGACATTGGATGTCGTTGATAACGGGATCACATCATTAGGAGAATGATGTGATGGACAAGACCCAATCCTAAGCCTAGCACAAAGATCGTGTAGTTCGTATGCTAAAGCTTTTCTAATGTCAAGTATCTTTTCCTTAGACCATGAGATTGTGCAACTCACGGATACCGTAGGAGTGCTTTGGGTGTACCAAACGTCACAACGTAACTGGGTGGCTATAAAGGTGCATTACAGGTATCTCCGAAAGTGTCTGTTGGGTTGGCACGAATCAAGACTAGGATTTGTCACTCCGTGTAAACGGAGAGGTATCTCTGGGCCCACTCGGTAGGACATCATCATAATGTGCACAATGTGACCAAGGGGTTGATCTGTGTTATGGAACGAGTAAAGAGACTTGCCGGTAACGAGATTGAACAAGGTATCGGTATACCGACGATCGAATCTCGGGCAAGTAAAATACCGCTAGACAAAGGGAATTGTATACGGGATCGATTGAGTCCTTGACATCGTGGTTCATCCGATGAGATCATCGTGGAACATGTGGGAGCCAACATGGGTATCCAGATCCCGCTGTTGGTTATTGACCGGAGAACGTCTCGGTCATGTCTGCATGGTTCCCGAACCCGTAGGGTCTACACACTTAAGGTTCGATGACGCTAGGGTTATAAAGGAAGTTTGTATGTGGTTACCGAATGTTGTTCGGAGTCCCGGATGAGATCCCGGACGTCACGAGGAGTTCCGAAATGGTCCGGAGGTAAAGATTTATATATGGGAAGTCCTGTTTTGGTCGCCGGAAAAGTTTCGCACTTTATCGGTATTGTACCGGGAGTGCCGAAAGGGGTCCGGGGGTCCACCTGCCCCGGGGGGCCACACGGGCTGTAGGGGGTGCGCCTTGGCCTATATGGGCCAAGGGCACCAGCCCCAAGAGGCCCATGCGCCAAGGAAACTTGGGGAGGGAAGAGTCCTCAAGGGGGAAGGCACCTCCGAGGTGCCTTGGGGAGGATGGACTCCTCCCCCGCTCTTGGCCGCACCCCTTCTTTGGAGGAAGGGGCAAGGATGCGCCTCCCCCCTCTCCCTTGCCCCTATATATAGTGGAGGGGAGGGAGGGCATCCATACCAGAAGCCCTGGCGCCTCCCTCTCTCCCGTGACACCTCCTCCTCTCCCGCAGGTGCTTGGTGAAGCCCTACAGGATTGCCACGCTCCTCCACCACCACCACGCCATTGTGCTGCTGCTGGATGGAGTCTTCCTCAACCTCTCCCTCTATCCTTGCTGGATCAAGGCGTGGGAGACGTCACCGGGCTGTACGTGTGTTGAACGCGGAGGTGCCGTCCGTTCGGCACTAGGATCTCCGGTGATTTGGATCACGACGAGTACGACTCCTTCAACCCCGTTCTCTTGAACGCTTCCGCTTAGCGATCTACAAGGGTATGTAGATGCACTCTCCTTCCCCTCGTTGTTGGTTTCTCCATAGATAGATCTTGGTTATACGTAGGAAAATTTTGAATTTCTGCTACGTTCCCCAACAGGGGCAACTCTGGGTTGGCCTACCGAAAGTTTGGACAATCCGGTGTGCCCTGAGAACAAGATATGTGCAGCTCCTATCGGGATTTGTTGGCACATTCGGGAGGCTTTGCTGGTCTTGTTTTACCATTGTCGAAATGTCTTGTAACCGGGATTCCGAGTCTGATCGGGTCTTCCTGGGAGAAGGAATATCCTTTGTTGACCGTGAGAGCTTGTGATGGGCTAAGTTGGGACACCCCTGCAGGGTTTTGAACTTTCGAAAGTCTTGCCCGCGGTTATGGGCAGATGGGAATTTGTTAATGTCCTGTTGTAGAGAACTTGAAATTAACTTAATTAAAATGGATCAACCGCGTGTGTAGCCGTGATGGTCTCTTCTCGGTGGAGTCCGGGAGGTGAACACGGTTCTTGGGTTATGCTTGAATGTAAGTAGTTTCAGGATCACTTCTTGATCACTTCTAGTTTCACGACCGTTGTGTTGCTTCTCTTCTCGCTCTTATTTGCGTATGTTAGCCACCATATGTGCTTAGTGCTTGCTGCAGCTTCACCTCATTACACCTTTCCTACCCATAAGCTTAAATAGTCTTGATCTCACGGGTGTGAGATTGCTGAGTCCTCGTGGCTCACAGATACTTCCAAACAGTTGCAGGTGTCGATGATACCAGTGCAGGTGACTCAACCGAGCTCAAGCGGGAGCTCGAGGAAGCTCGTGTTCATTGTGTTTTTTCGTTTCTAGTTGATCAGTAGTGGAGCCCAGTTGGGACGATCGGGGATCTAGCATTTGGGGTTGTCTTTCTTTTATTTGGTTTCGTAGTCGGACCTTGATTGTATTCTGGATGATGTATGCTTAACTTTTATTTGTGTGAAGTGGCGATTGTAAGCCAACTATTTATCCCTTTCTTATTCAGTACATGGGATGTGTAAAGTGATGGGTTTCGTAGTAATTTCAAAATTTTCCTACGCACACGCAAGATCATGGTGATGCATAGCAACAAGAGGGGAGAGTGTTGTCTACGTACCCTCGTAGACCGCAACAGAAGCGGTGACGCAACGTAGAGGAAGTAGTCGTACGTCTTCCCGATCCGACCGATCCAAGCACCGTTACTCCGGCACCTCCGAGTTCTTAGCACACGTACAGCTTGATGACGTGCCCCGGGCTCCGATCTAGCAAAGCGTCGGGGAAGAGTTTCGTCAGCACGACGGAGTGATGACGATGATGATTTTCTACCGACGCAGGGCTTCGCCTAAGCACTACAACGATATGACCGAGGTGGAATATGGTGGCACGGGGCACCGCACATGGCTAAGGAACGATCACAAGGATCAATTGTCTATCCTAGGGTGCCCCCTTGCCTCCGTATATAAAGGAGCCAAGGGGAGGGGTGCGGTCGGCCAGGAGGTGGGCGCAGGATGAGTCCTACTCCTACCGGGAGTAGGACTCCTCCCCCTTTTCCTTGTCCAAGTAGGAGAGAGGGGGGGAGAAGGAAAAGGGGGGCGCCGCCCCTCCCTCCTTGTCCAATTCGGACTAGGGGGAGAGGGGCGCGCGGCCTGCCCTGGCAGCCCCTTCCTCTTATCCACATTGGGCCCATAAGGCCCATTAACCCCCCGGGGGGTTCCGGTAACCCCCCGGTGCTCCGGTTTTATCCGAAATTCATCCAGAATACTTCCGGTGTACGAATATAGTCATCCAATATATCAATCTTTATGTCTCGACCATTTCGAGACTCCTCGTCATGTCTGTGATCACATCCGGGACTCCGAACTAACTTCGGTACATCAACATGCATAAAACTCATAACAACTGTCATCGTAACTTTAAGCGTGCGGACCCTACGGTTCGAGAACAATGTAGACATGACCGAGACACGTCTCCGGTCAATAACCAATAGCGGGACCTGGATGCCCATATTGGCTCCTACATATTCTACAAAGATCTTTATCGGTCAGACCGCATAACAACATACGTTGTTCCCTTTGTCATCGGTATGTTACTTGCCCGAGATTCGATCGTCGGTATCCAATACCTAGTTCAATCTCGTTACCGGCAAGTCTCTTTACTCGTTCCGTAATACATCATCTCACAACTAACATATTAGTTGTAATGCTTGCAAGGCTTATGTGATGTGCATTACCGAGAGGGCCCAGAGATACCTCTCCGACAATCGGAGTGACAAATCCTAATCTCGAAATACGCCAACCCAACATGTACCTTTGGAGACACCTGTAATGCTCCTTTATAATCACCCAGTTACGTTGTGACATTTGGTAGCACCCAAAGTGTTCCTCCGGCAAACGGGAGTTGCATAATCTCATAGTCATAGGAACATGTATAAGTCATGAAGAAAGCAATAGCAACATACTAAACGATCGGGTGCTAAGCTAATGGAATGGGTCATGTCAATCAGATCATTCAACTAATAATGTGACCTCGTTAATCAAATAACAACTCTTTGTTCATGGTTAGGAAACATAACCATCTTTGATTAACGAGCTAGTCAAGTAGAGGCATACTAGTGACACTCTGTTTGTCTATGTATTCACACATGTATTATGTTTCCGGTTAATACAATTCTAGCATGAATAATAAACATTTATCATGATATAAGGAAATAAATAATAACTTTATTATTGCCTCTAGGGCATATTTCCTTCAGTCTCCCACTTGCACTAGAGTCAATAATCTAGATTATACAGTAATGATTCTAACACCCATGGAGCCTTGGTGCTGATCATGTTTTGCTCGTGAAAGAGTCTTAGTCAACGGGTCTACAATATTCAGATCCGTATGTATCTTGCAAATCTCTATGTCTCCCACCTGGACTAGATCCCGGATGGAATTGAAGCATCTCTTGATGTGCTTGGTTCTCTTGTGAAATCTGGATTCCTTTGCCAAGGCAATTGCACCAGTATTGTCACAAAAGATTTTCATCGGACCCGATGCACTAGGTATGACAGCTAGATCGGATATGAACTCCTTCATCCAGACTCCTTCATTTGCTGCTTCCGAAGCAGCTATGTACTCCACTTCACATGTAGATCCCGCTACGACGCTTTGTTTAGAACTGCACCAACTGACAGCTCCACCGTTTAATGTAAACGCATATCCGATTTGCGATTTAGAATCGTCCGGATCAGTGTCAAAGCTTGCATCAACGTAACCGTTTATGATGAGCTCTTTGTCACCTCCATATACGAGAAACATATCCTTAGTCCTTTTCAGGTATTTCAGGATGTTCTTGACCGCTGTCCAGTGATCCACTCCTGGATTACTTTGGTACCTCCCTGCTAAGCTTATGGCAAGGCACACATCAGGTCTGGTACACAGCATTTCATACATGATAGAGCCTATGGCTGAAGCATAGGGAACATCTTTCATTTTCTCTCTATCTTCTGCAGTGGTCGGGCTTTGAGTCTTACTCAATTTCACACCTTGTAACACAGGCAAGAACCCTTTCTTTGTTTGATCCATTTTGAACTTTTTCAAAACTTTGTCAAGGTATGTGCTTTGTGAAAGTCCAATTAAGCGTCTTGATCTATCTCTATAGATCTCAATGCCTAATATGTAAGCAGCTTCACCGAGGTCTTTCATTGAAAAACTCTTATTCAAGTATCCCTTTATGCTATCCAGAAATTCTATATCATTCCCAATCAGTAATATGTCATCCACATATAATATCAGAAATGCTACAGAGCTCCCACTCACTTTCTTGTAAATACAGGCTTCTCCAAAAGTCTGTATAAAACCAAATGCTTTGATCACACTATCAAAACGTTTATTCCAACTCCGATAGGCTTGCACCAGTCCATAAATGGATCGCTGGAGCTTGCACACTTTGTTAGCTCCCTTTGGATCGACAAAACCTTCCGGTTGCATCATATACAACTCTTCTTCCAGAAATCCATTCAGGAATGCAGTTTTGACATCCATCTGCCAAATTTCATAATCATAAAATGCGGCAATTGCTAACATGATTCGGACAGATTTAAGCATCGCTACGGGTGAGAAGGTCTCATCGTAGTCAATCCCTTGAACTTGTCGAAAACCTTTTGCGACAAGTCGATCTTTGTAGACAGTAACATTACCGTCAGCGTCAGTCTTCTTCTTGAAGATCCATTTATTCTCAATCGCTTGCCGATCATCGGGCAAGTCAACCAAAGTCCATACTTTGTTCTCATACATGGATCCCATCTCAGATTTCATGGCTTCAAGCCATTTTGCGGAATCTGGGCTCACCATCGCTTCTTCATAGTTCGTAGGTTCATCATGATATAGTAGCATGACTTCCAGAACAGGATTATCGTACCACTCTGGCGCGGATCTCACTCTGGTTGATCTACGAGGTTCAGTAGTGTCTTGATCTGAAGTTTCATGATCATTATCATTAGCTTCCTCAGTAACTGGTGTAGGTGTCACTGAAACAGTTTTCTGTGATGTGCTACTTTCCAATAAGGGAGCAGGTACAGTTACCTCATCAAGTTCTACTTTCCTCCCACTCACTTCTTTTGAGAGAAACTCCTTCTCCAGAAAGTTTCCGAATTTAGCAACAAAAGTCTTGCCTTCGGATCTGTGATAGAAGATGTATCCAATAGTTTCCTTTGGATATCCTATGAAGACACATCTCTCCGATTTGGGTTCGAGCTTATCAGGTTGAAGCTTTTTCACATAAGCATCGCAGCCCCAAACTTTCAGAAACGACAACTTTGGTTTCTTGCCAAACCACAGTTCAGAAGGCGTCGTCTCAACGGATTTTGATGGTGCCCTATTTAACGTGAATGCGGCCGTCTCTAGAGCGTATCCCCAAAACGATAGCGGTAAATCAGTAAGAGACATCATAGATCGCACCATATCTAGTAAAGTATGATTACGACGTTCGGACACACCATTACGCTGTGGTGTTCCGGGTGGCATGAATTGTGAAACTATTCCACAATTTTTCAAATGTACACCAAACTCGTAACTCAAATATTCTCCTCCACGATCAGATCGTAGAAACTTTATTTTCTTGTTACAATGATTTTCAACTTCACTCTGAAATTCTTTGAACTTTTCAAATGTTTCAGACATATGTTTCATTAAGTAGATATACCCATATCTGCTTAAGTCATCTGTGAAGGTGAGAAAATAACGATATCCGCCATGAGCCTCAACATTCATCGGACCACATACATCTGTATGTATGATTTCCAACAAATCTGTTGCTCTCTCCATAGTACCGGAGAACGGTGTTTTAGTCAGCTTGCCCATGAGGCACGGTTCACAAGTACCAAGTGATTCATAATCAAGAGGTTCCAAAAGTCCATCAGTATGGAGTTTCTTCATGCTCTTTACACCGATATGACCTAAACGGCAGTGCCACAAATAAGTTGCACCATCATTATCAACTCTGCATCTTTTGGCTTCAACATTATGAATATGTGTATCACTACTATCGAGATTCAATAAGAATAGACCACTCTTCAAGGGTGCATGACCATAAAAGATATTACTCATATAAATAGAACAACCATTATTCTCTGATTTAAATGAATAACCGCCTCGCATTAAACAAGATCCAGATATAATGTTCATGCTCAACGCTGGCACCAAATAACAATTATTTAGGTCTAATACTAATCCCGAAGGTAGATGTAGAGGTAGCGTGCCGACCGCGATCACATCGACTTTGGAACCGTTTCCCACGCGCATCATTACCTCGTCCTTAGCCAATCTTCGCTTAATCCGTAGTCCCTGTTTCGAGTTGCAAATATTAGCAACAGAATCAGTATCAAATACCCAGGTGCTACTGCGAGCATTAGTAAGGTACACATCAATAACATGTATATCACATATACCTTTGTTCACCTTGCCATCCTTCTTATCCGCCAAATACTTGGGGCAGTTCCGCTTCCAGTGACCAGTCTGCTTGCAGTAGAAGCACTCAGTTTCAGGCTTAGGTCCAGACTTGGGTTTCTTCTCTTGAGCAGCAACTTGCTTGCCGTTCTTCTTGAAGTTTTCCCTTCTTCTTCCCTTTGCCCTTTTTCTTGAAACTAGTGGTCTTGTTGACCATCAACACTTGATGCTCCTTCTTGATTTCTACCTCCGCAGCTTTCAGCATTGCGAAGAGCTCGGGAATAGTCTTATTCATCCCTTGCATATTATAGTTCATCACGAAGCTCTTGTAGCTTGGTGGCAGTGATTGGAGAATTCTGTCAATGACGCAATCGTCCGGAAGATTAACTCCCAATTGAATCAAGTGATTATTATACCCAGACATTTTGAGTATATGCTCACTGACAGAACTGTTCTCCTCCATCATGCAGCTATAGAACTTATTGGAGACTTCATATCTCTCAATCCGGGCATTTGCTTGAAATATTAACTTCAACTCCTGGAACATCTCATATGCTTCATGACGTTCAAAACGTCGTTGAAGTCCCGATTCTAAGTCGTAAAGCATGGCACACTAAACTATCGAGTAGTCATCAGCTTTGCTCTGCCAGACGTTCATAACATCTGGTGTTGCTCCAGCAGCAGGCCTGGCACCCAGCGGTGCTTCCAGGACGTAATTCTTCTGTGCAGCAATGAGGATAATCCTCAAGTTACGGACCCAGTCCGTGTAATTGCTACCATCATCTTTCAACTTTGCTTTCTCAAGGAACACATTAAAATTCAACGGAACAACAGCACGAGCCATCTATCTACAATCAAACATAAACAAGCAAGATACTATCAGGTACTAAGTTCATGATAAATTTAAGTTCAATTAATCATATTACTTAAGAACTCCCACTTAGAAAAACATCTCTCTAATTTTTTAAGTGATCACGTGATCCAAATCAACTAAACCATAACCGATCATCACGTGAAATGGAGTAGTTTTCAATGGTGAACATCAATATGTTGATCATATCTACTATATGATTCACGCTCGACCTTTCGGTCTCAGTGTTCCGAGGCCATATCTGCATATGCTAGGCTCGTCAAGTTTAACCTGAGTATTCTGCATGTGCAAAACTGGCTTGCACCCGTTGTAGATGGACGTAGAGCTTATCACACCCGATCATCATGTGGTGTCTGGGCACGACGAACTTTGGCAACGGTGCATACTCAGGGAGAACACTTTTATCTTGAAATTTAGTGAGAGATCATCTTATAATGCTACCGTCAATCAAAGCAAGATAAGATGCATAAAAGATAAACATCACATGCAATCAATATAAGTGATATGATATGGCCATCATCATCTTGTGCCTGTGATCTCCATCTCTGAAGCACCGTCATGATCACCATCGTCACCGGCGCGACACCTTGATCTCCATCGTAGCATCGTTGTCGTCTCGCCAATCTTATGCTTCCACGACTATCGCTACCGCTTAGTGATAAAGTAAAGCATTACATCGCGATTGCATTGCATACAATAAAGCGACAACCATATGGCTCCTGCCAGTTGCCGATAACTCGGTTACAAAACATGATCATCTCATACAATAAAATTCAGCATCATGTCTTGACCATATCACATCACAACATGCCCTGCAAAAACAAGTTAGACGTCCTCTACTTTGTTGTTGCAAGTTTTACGTGGCTGCTACGGGCTTAAGCAAGAACCAATCTCACCTACGCATCAAAACCACAATGATAGTTTGTCAATTTGACTCCGTTTTAACCTTCGCAAGGACCGGGCGTAGCCACACTCGGTTCAACTAAAGTTGGAGAGACTGTCGCCCGCAAGCCACCTATGTGCAAAGCACATCGGGAGAACCGGTCTCGCGTAAGCGTACGCGTAATGTCGGTCCGGGTCGTCTCGTCCAACAATACCGCCGAACCAAAGTATGACATGCTGGTAGGCAGTATGACTTATATCGCCCACAACTCACTTGTGTTCTACTCGTGCATATAACATCAAACCATAAAACCTAGGCTCGGATGCCACTGATGGGTTTCGTAGTAATTTCAAAATTTTCCTACGCACACGCAAGATCATGGTGATGCATAGCAACGAGAGGGGAGAGTGTTGTCTACGTACCCTCGTAGACCGCAACGGAAGCGGTGAGGCAACGTAGAGGAAGTAGTCATACGTCTTCCCGATCCGACCGATCCAAGCACCGTTACTCCGGCACCTCCGAGTTCTTAGCACACGTACAGCTCGATGACGTTCCCCGGGCTCCGATCCAGCAAAGCGTCAGGGAAGAGTTCGTCAGCACGACGGCGTGATGACGATGATGATGTTCTACCGACGCAAGGCTTCGCCTAAGCACTACAACGATATGACCGAGGTGGAATATGGTGGCAGGGGGCACCGCACATGGCTAAGGAACGATCACGAGGATCAATTGTCTGTCCTAGGGTGCCCCCTTGCCTCCGTATATAAAGGAGCCAAGGGGAGGGGTGCGGCCGGCCAGGAGGTGGGCGCAGGAGGAGTCCTACTCCTACCGGGAGTAGGACTCCTCCCCCTTTTCCTTGTCCAAGTAGGAGAGAGGGGGGAGAGAAGGAAAGGGGGGCGCCGCCCCTCCCTCCTTGTCCAATTCGGACTAGGGGGAGAGGGGCGCGCGGCCTGCCCTGGCAGCCCCTTCCTCTTCTCCACATTGGGCCCATAAGGCCCATTAACCCCCCGGGGGGTTCCGGTAACCCCTCGGTGCTCCGGTTTTATCCGAAATTCATCCAGAACACTTCCGGTGTCCGAATATAGTCATCCAATATATCAATCTTTATGTCTCGACCATTTTGAGACTCCTCGTCATGTCCGTGATCACATCCGGGACTCCGAACTAACTTCGGTACATCAACATGCATAAAACGCATAACAACTGTCATCGTAACTTTAAGCGTGCGGACCCTACGGTTCGAGAACAATGTAGACATGACCGAGACACGTCTCCGGTCAATAACCAATAGCGGGATCTGGATGCCCATATTGGCTCCTACATATTCTACGAAGATCTTTATCGGTCAGACCGCATAACAACATATGTTGTTCCCTTTGTCATCGGTATGTTACTTGCCCGAGATTCGATCGTCGGTATCCAATACCTAGTTCAATCTCATTACCGGCAAGTCTCTTTACTCGTTCTGTAATACATCATCTCATAACTAACATATTAGTTGTAATGCTTGCAAGGCTTATGTGATGTGCATTACCGAGAGGGCCCAGAGATACCTCTCCGACAATCAGAGTGACAAATCCTAATCTCGAAATACGCCAACCCAACATGTACCTTTGGAGACACCTGTAATGCTCCTTTATAATCACCCAGTTACGTTGTGACGTTTGGTAGCACCCAAAGTGTTCCTCCGGCAAACGGGAGTAGCATAATCTCATAGTCATAGGAACATGTATAAGTCATGAAGAAAGCAATAGCAACATACTAAACAATCGGGTGCTAAGCTAATGGAATGGGTCATGTCAATCAGATCATTCAACTAATGATGTGACTTTGTTAATCAAATAACAACTCTTTGTTCATGGTTAGGAAACATAACCATCTTTGATTAACGAGCTAGTCAAGTAGAGGCATACTAGTGACACTCTGTTTGTCTATGTATTCACACATGTATTATGTTTCCAGTTAATACAATTCTAGCATGAATAATAAACATTTATCAAGATATAAGGAAATAAATAATAACTTTATTATTGCCTCTAGGGCATATTTCCTTCATAAAGATTACCCCTCTTGCGACATGCCTACCATGCGGTTATGCCTCTAAGTCGTGCCCCGACACATGGGAGATATAGCCGCATCGTGGGTGTTACAGTGCACCCTTCTTCGTCCGCGAGAAAGCTAATATCCGGATAAAAATCATGTTAAAATTTCAGCCCAATCGAAGTTACGGATCTCCGGGAATTTAAGAAATGGTGAAAGGCCAAAAAACAGGACCGCGGAAACAAAAGGAAACAGAGAGAGAGAGAGAGAGAGAGAGAGAGAGAGAGAGAGAGAGCCAATATCAAAGGGGCTCACGCCCCTCTGCGGCCATGGAGGCCAAAGACCAGAGGGGAAACCCTCCTCCCATCTAGGTGGAGGCCTAGGAAGAAGAAGAAGGAGGAGGGGGCTCTCTCCCCCTCTCTCCCGGTGGCGCCGGAACGCCGTCGGAGCCATCATCGTGACGGAGATCTACACCAAAAACTTCGCCACCGTCATCACCAACTCTCTCCCCCTCTATACAGCGGTGTAACACCTCTTCTCCCCGTTGTAATCTCTACTTAAACACGGTGGTCAATGCTATATATTATTATCCAATGATATGTGGCTATCCTATGATGTTTGAGTAGGCCCGTTTTGTCCTATGGGTTAATTGATGATCCTAATTAGTTTGAGTAGTATGGTTTATTATTGGTGATGTCCTATGGTGCTCTCCGTGTCGCGCAAGCATGAGGGATCCCCGTTGTAGGGTTTGCAATATGTTCATGATTCGCTTATGGTGGGTGGCATGAGTTACAGAAGCACAGACCCGAGTTAGTAGGTTGTTTGCGTATGGGAGTAAAGAGGACTTGATACCTTATAATGCTATGGTTGAGTTTTACCTTAATGATCTTTAATAGTTGCGGATGCTTACTAGAGTTCCAATCATAAGTGCATATGATCCAAGTAGAGAAAGTATGTTAGCTTATGCCTCTCCCTCATATAAAATTACAATAATGATTATCGATCTAGTTATCGATTGCCTAGGAACAAATAACTCTCTTGTGACAAAAAGCTCTCTACTAAAACTAACCTAATTATTTCTTTATCTAAATAGCCCCTAAGTTTTATTTACGTGTTCTTTATTATCTTCCAAACTATCCTATCATATCTATAAAGTACTTCTAGTTTCATACTTGTTCTAGGTAAGGTGAACGTCAAGTGTGCTAGATTTGTATCAGTGGTCGATAGAACTTTAGGGAGTATTTATTCTACCTTTAGCTCCTCGTTGGATTCGACGCTCTTACTTATCGAGAAAGGCTACAATTGATCCCCTATACTTGTGGGTTATCAGACGTCACCGCGGTTGTGTGTGGGGGCGGGGGGGCTCCTCCTGCTTCACGCGGTAGTGCGGCGAGGACGGCTGCTCCTCCGTGATCGGACGCGGCGGTGAGAGTGGCACCGGGCCACGCTTCCAGAGCGATCGCTCCGTCCTGAGCTCCATCTAATGGATGCATTCCTCGTCCGTCCGAGCAGCTCCTGCTACGGCCACTGCTCCTGTGGCGACGCCTGGTCCTCGTCATCAGAGGAGATGACGATCGTCTCCTCCTTGCCGGAGGAGCCACCCGCCGTGGATTTTGAGGGGCCCGGAGAGCAAGGGCGGCGGCGCCATGAGCCGTCTGACAAAGAACTACTGCCGCTTCCGCCTGCCGGCATGTAGAACCATGACCTCAGCATCGGCGGAGTTGGAGAGGCTCGAGGAGGAGGAGTAGGAGGGGCGCGAAGAGGATGAAGTGTGGATATCCATTGCGGGCGTATGGCTTAAATAGCCACAGCCAAGCCATGCAAAGGATCGGTCAGCCCGCTTCAATGCGGCGCAGCGGCCGGAGTTGTTTTCTCGGGACGGCGTACGCATTAAGCGGCGACGCTCGATAGGTCTTTGATATTCTTTGGAAAAAGCAAATCAGAGGAGAAGCAGTGAAGACTGGTCGGCTTAGGCCACCCTAAAAATTATACATTAGAAACCCCTAACCGTCACTTAGGCCAACAATATCCCTTGAATTCGCATTTAAAAGGAGTTTCTAATGTATAACTTCTATAGCATACTTATTATATGGAGTATATCAATGGTCAAAATAAACCTTAAAATACATACTACGTCATGTATATCTGGATAGAGGAAGTACATCATTGTTCGGAGCAACACTTAGAGCATCTCCAATAGCAGCCCTAATTTTGGCCATGAGGCGTCTTTTGTGCGAGGGAGCAAAAATTGGCCGCCAACAATTCTACTCCTTCGCATATTTTTTGCAAAAAATAAAATTTGGGTGGCCCTAAAATACATCTTCGAGTCCCAAAAATATACTACAGTTTGGCGGTTGCTGCAAAACCAAAACAGCATCCAGCCACAACGCAACCACTTTCTTCCCCACCCAGCCGCACACCCTCGCCACCGCTGGCCACAGACCCGTGGCTGCTGGACCCTGCCCAGCTAGATCCGCTCCCCCACCGCACCTGCATTGGTTCTTCTCCGAGCGACCGCTTGCTTCCCTGGCACCGCCACCTCCTTGCCATGCCATCGAAGAGAAAGGGTGCTGCCGGATTCAAAGGGGTGCGCCGGTGGCCGTCCGACAACTACGACGTCGAGTTTAAACACACCGGCCAGACGTATTGTCTCGGCACGTACTCGACGGTCGACCTGCTGTCTGCGTGTACCATGTCGCCGTGTGGAGGCTCGGCCTCCCCGCTCGAAGCTCAGTTTACCAAAGATTGAATCTCAAACAGATGTGGAGCTCATCGGCCCGCCGGTGACAATCGAGTCGAGCCCGATCAAGTCGACTCCTCGCATTGTTGTCGTCAAGTAGGACAACATCCGAGAGAGTGACAGGAGGCCATGTCGGCGTTTGCTAGGGCACATCCATAGTATGTGCAACACGAGTTGGAGTTCTACTCGAAGAAGGATGCCGAGAAGCGCAAGAACGACGACGAGGTAGAGCCTTTGTCATCACAAGGCAAGAAGAAGAAGAATGCAGGAGGCTCCAGTGTGGTCGACGTCGATTCGTACGATGAGAGTGATGGGTCAGATAGTATCGACTAGGACAATCTTTAGTGCTCGTAGTAGTGCTTGTCGTAGTTTAAGTTGGTATTTTAAGTGGCATGTAGTATTTGAACTGTGTTTGCAGGTTGCATGTTTAAACTTGGGTCAAACTTTCTTTGAAATATGAAATGTGACCGAAGTAGTTCAAATGTTAGTTAAAAAAATTGATTGTGTTGATCCTGGTGCCCTATTTTACACGGTGGAGTAAAAAATGTTTTCGTGTTCAAATATTTTTACTCCGCTATGTTTTTGTGCCAAAAATAGGCCGCTATTGAAGATGCTCTAGCTGCTACCACACTGAGCCAAATACAAATTTGCAACAACCTGCAAAGCTGATAAGACAAACAAGTCCACTTCATTACAGCTGAAGAACAAGAGGAAGAAGAAAGTAAAATATGACAATTGTCAAAAGAATGAGCAAAAGATGACGGCGAGATGGCGGCGGCTCTCTGAAGATGAAATAAAGGTCTCTCTACCTAGACCCGTTCCGATGGTGCATCTAGCATCGTTGATGGACGTGTAGAGGTTCCGGTGCAGCGTTGTGGAGTCGGAGTGGAAGAGCGCGGCACACGCCGCTGGCGAGCGGACCTTCAAAAAAAGTTCTTGGTTTTCAAAAAAATGGTCGCAAATTCAAAATTTGTTAGTGGAATTTCAAAATTTTCCGTGTTTTCAAAAAATTGTTTGTAATTTAAAAAAATGTTTGAGTTCTTTAAAATTTGTTCACAATTTTGGAAAGTGTTCGCGTTTAAAAAATATTCACATTTTACAAAAAAGCAAAATTTCTTTTAAATTTTATTTCATTTTTGAACTATCGCAGCTTATAGTTCTGATATACCATGTGATGCCTGTTTAGACATCGAAACTTAGCAACTTCAGTGGCTAGTGACGAAGATCACCAGGGAGAGGTCCGTGGTTCGGTCTGTCGTGCACGCATGTCTTTTTTGGAGAATTTTTGCACTGTTTGCGCGATAACAGGCCACCCCAGATGGGTGAGCCCATGTGCGGTGCACGTCTGTTGGACACAATGTACGACAGATAGGAGGTCCCGCACTCCCACTCCTTCCAAGGTCACTCCCACGTCCTCTCATAGTGACAAGTGACACATTGCATGTGTCACGCTTGTCGTAAACTTGAAAGTTTTTGTGCTTTTTTCATTCATTTTTTCAAAAATGTTTTTCTCTTGAATCGTGTGTCTAAATCTCAAATCATTTTCATTGTTGCATTTCTCCCGCCAAGATCTTGAAAACTAGATCTCATGTTAATAGGTTTGGCCGAATTTATTTTAAGAAAAACACAGGAAAATCAGAAAATAAAAAATATCAGAAAACAAAAAGCAGGGTAAAAATAAAAACTAAAGAGAAACCAGGAAAACCGGAAATAAAAAACTGAAATCAGAAGTACAATCGTGCTTTTCACTTTTCTGAAAGCACACATTCATAAGCACAATTGTGCATTTTACTTTCATAAGCACAATTGCGCTTTTTCACTTTTTCTGAAAGCACAACTTGCACTTTTTCGTAAAGCACAGTTGTACTTTTCACTTTCAAAACCACATCTCTACTTCACGCGGAAGCACAGTTGTGCCCCCACCGTGAAGCACGACTGTGTTTTTACCACGGTGTGCTTCATGCCAGAAAAAAATTAGGAAAACCCAAGCAAAATCCAGAAAAACCCAAAGGAAAAAGAGGATGCAAAAAATTTTGTGATCCTCAGGTGTGGACGGCTGGGCGCACCATGCGGCATGCATCCGCACGCCCTCATGCGTCCGTTGAGATCCCCTCATAGGGATACCCGTTGTTTAGGTGCTCCTGCGCTTCAGGTGCCCCGTATGGTCGCGGTTGCTATATATATCGCCCTTGCGATCCCTATGGCTACTATTGCTAGCATAGGTGTGGGCCCTGAACCAGCCGCCGGTAAGGTTCCTAGCTCGTTTTGGAAACCTCGTAGAAGATCCTAAACCAACTTTTTGCTGGTAGTCTAGCTTTGTTTTTCTGTTTTTCTTCGTCATTATTTTTGAAAATTGTTCTCATTTTTACAAAATGTTCACACATTTTGAAAGGATTCGGGTTTTAAGAGGATTCCAGAAATTCAAAAAGGTTTCACTTTTTTAATTTGTTGAAAAATGCTCTAGCTACAAATTATGCTTGCGTATTCAGAAAGTGTTCGTGTAATTTCCAAAAGTAGTTTCAAAGTTTATTGTTTCTTCAGAATTTCAAAAAAATCCCGTTTACAAAATTTGTTCATACATTAAAAAACGTTCGAGGAATTTCCAAAAGTGTTCACCTCTCATAAAACTTGTTAAGAATTTCAAAAAAAACATTCTTTTATCCAAAATTTGTTCACATATTAAAAAATGCATTAGAAAAATGTTTGGTAATATAAAAAGTGTTCATGTTTTCTATGTTTTTCAGGATTTCAAAATATGTTCGTGTTTACAAATTTTGTTCACATATTTGAAAAAAAATCATGTTTTCAAATGTTCAAGGAATTTCAAGAAAAACATTCCTATTTTTTAAAAATTATTTGAAATATCAAAAATGTCCCTTTTTACAAATTTGTTCACATATTCAAAAGATGTTCATCTTTTAAAAAAGTTTAAGAATTTCAAAAGGTGTTTGCGTTTTTAAAAAATAGTTCAGAGTTTCAAAAATTGTTGCCTTTTACATAATTTGTCCGATATTGGAAAGTTTTTTTGTGTTTCCAAAAATACTCTTGTTTTTTCAAAATAAAAATAAGAACTTCAAAAAATGTTCTTGTTTTCACCATCTACTAGCTAGGTCCTGTGCCTACTACTATTTCTTCCTTCCTGCCCGTGAACGGTCGATGCAATTGTTGCCTCTACCACCCAGTACTTCTGGTGCTTGTATGAGGATTTTCCTCACCTACTCCGACTGCTGTTCAGAGGTCCGACCCCGGAACCAAACCGGACTTGCCTAGAATTTGATGGGCCGAATAAAGAAAATAAGAGATCTTTGCATGAATAAAGAAAGACTTGTGGCCTAGCTGGTATTTAATAGTCGGGGACAAGTTTGAAATCTATGGGACCTGATATAGAGAGATTTAGCGAAATTACACTAATTAGAGGGTATCCTTTGCGGAAAATCCAATTTGAGATGTGTTGTGTAACTACTCGGAACTACGCATAGCACCGCCCATGAATGTGCGGGCCATTTTCAATTTTTTTTTTCTTTCTATTTTACTTTTTTTCGTTTCCTTTCATGTTTCTTTTTTTCAAGTTTACTTGCTTTCTCAAAAAATGTTCAGAAATTTCGAAAACGTTTCCATTCCTTAGATTTCTTCAAAAAAAAATCACGAAATTTTCTTTTTTAAATTTCGTTCATAATTTCAAAAATTGTCAAAAAAAAAGGTTTAGAATTGAGAAAATACAAATTGTGAATTTCAAAAAATGCTCCCCTTTCAAAAGTTGTTCATAAATTCCAGAAAGGTTCATGCTTTCAAATTTTGTTTGAAAAAACATAGATTATTTCTGAAATTTCAAAAAAACACATTTTTGAAAAATATTCATAATTTTGAAAAATATTCGGGTTTCTAGAAAAATCACAAAATTTGATAAATATTAGTGTTCCAAGAAAATTCAATTTTTTTAAAAAGTTTGCTCTTCAGAATTTCAAAAATATCTAAATATGTCGTAACTTATTATTCTTATACCATGTGCCGCCCTATTTAGATAGTGAAACTTGGCAACTTTGGTGGCTAGCAATGAGGATTACCAGGAGGTCCGTGATTCGATCTCTCGCGCACACTTGACTTCTTTAAGGAATTTTTGCACTGTCTGCAGACTGCTGGACCAACCCAGTTGGGTGAGCCCTTGTGCGGCGCACGTCTGTTGGAAGATACCTCTCCATTGTATCTATAATTTTTTATTATTCCATGTCAATATTATGCAACTTTCACATATTTTGGCAATAATTTATATGACTTATTGGACTAACATATTGATCCAGTGTCCAGTGTCAGTTCCTGTTTGTTGCATGTTTTTTGTTTTCCGGAATATTTATATCAAACAAAGTGCAAACGCGAAAAAACTTTATGAAGATTTTTTTTTGAAATATATGTGAACTTTTGAAAGAAGAATCAACGCAAGACGGTGCTCGAGGAGGCCACTAGGCACCAAGGCGCACTGGGGGCCAGGCGCGTCCTGATGGGTAGTGGACACCTCGTAAGGCGGTTGCTGCCCTTCTTTCGCTGCAAGAAAGATAATTTATGGATAAAAATTCCCTCAAAATTTCGGTCCAATGGAGTTACGAATCTTCGGAAATTTAAGAAACGGTGAAGGGACAGAAAATAGGAACGCAAAACAGAAGAGAACAGAGAAAGAAATCCAATCTAGGAGGGGATCCCACCCCTCCGCCGCCATGGTGGTCATGGACCAGAGGGGGAACTCTCCTCCCATCTAGGGGGGCCAAGGAAAAAGAAGGAGGAGGGGGGCTCTCTCCCCTCTCTCGGTGGTGCCGGCACGACGCCGAGGCAATCATCGTGATGGCGATCTACACCAACAACTTCGTCACCGTCAACACCAAATCTCTCCCCATCTATGCAGCGGTGTAACACCTCTTCTCCCCATTGTAACCTCTACTTAAACATGGTGCTTAACGCTATATATTATTATCCAATGATATGTGGCTATCCTATGATGTTTGACTAGATTCGTTTTGTCCTATGTGTTGATTGATGATCATGATTAGTTTGAATTGTATATTTTATTTTGGTGCTATCCTATGGTGTCGTCCGTGTCAGCGCAAGCGTGTGGGATTCCCGTTATAGGGTGTTGCAATACGTTTATGATTCGCTTATGATGAGTGGCGCGAGTGACTGAAACACATATCCGAGTAGGTGGGTTGTTGCATATGGGAGTAACGAGGACTTGATACTTAATGTTATGGTTGAGTTTTACCTTAATGATCTTTGGTGGTTGTGGATGCTTGCTACAATTCCAATCATAAGTGCATATGATCCAAGTACGGAAAGTATGTTAGCTCATGAGTCTCCCTCATATAAAATTGCAATAATAATTACTGGTCTAGTTATCGATTGCCTAGGGACAAATAGCTTTCTTGTGTCACAAAAAGCTCTCTGCTAAACAACGAACTTTAATTATCTTGCAATTTATTCATAGTTTTATTCTGACAAAGTACTTCTAGTTTTCTTCTTGTTCTAGGTAGAGCGAACGTTAAGTGTGCGTAGAGTTGCATCGGTAGTCGATAGAATTTGAGAGAATATAAATTCTACCTTTAACTTCTTGTTGGGTTTGACACTCTTATTTGTCGAAAAAGGCTACAAACAATCCCTCATACTTATGGGTTATCATTGGACACAATGTGCGGCAGATAGGAGGTCTCAATCCTTGCAAAAATCACTCCTACCTCATCATGTGGTGACAAGTGGCGCAATTCATATGCCACACTTGTCGCAATATGAAAGTTTTTGCGCTTTTATTGTTCATTCGATTTTTAAAGTTTTTATCTTTTCAATCATGTCACTACTGCAGGATGCTTCTAATGCGACACTACGATCAGAGACCCTTCGACCAAAGTGCGATGCCATAATCGCAAAGGGTGGTGTAAAAAACCATCAAAAAAGGTGCAAAACGTTTGCGATGGAGGATGCATCAAACACGATTCAGATTTTAGTGTGTGTTCGATGCAGGGCATACGGTTCAGCTCGGTTAACTGTTTGCAATGAGGAGGAACAAAAGAAACAGGCAGCCAAATGAAGGTGTGTGCGATGTACAGTATATGGTTCACTCGGATGACCTGTTTGTGATTAGGCAACACAAAAACAGTCAGCCAGATGAAAGGTGTGTGCGACATACGGCATGCAATTCACTCGGATGAACTGTTCGCGCTGAGACATGAGAGCAGAAATGGTTCAATATAACAAGATGTTTGTGCTACGCGCCAAACAGGCCTGTAATCAGAAATGTGTGGGAATACCGATAATAACAGAAATGGTTCCCTAGTGTGGTCCCTATTCATCTGATCATCATCTCCTTCTTGTGCTAGCTCAATGTTCCTTCTATGCTAAGTTTCCATTAATTGATGGCGTTTTATAAACACGCCACCGTTTCCCGCCATTTCCTCACTTGTTTCCCACCACCCAACGATATTGCGCATAGGCGGCGCACGACGCACGGAGGCGGCAAGCGCAGCCTGTAGCACATCCACCTTTTCCAAGCATGCCAACCCACCAAAGCGCCGCCTCTGTCATCAACCTCGTCGACGAGGAAATGAGCAAGCTCCACGGCCCGTCGAGGCCGAGGCGCTCCCCGGCAACGCGATGGACGACGCCGTGATGCGCGTCATTGGCAGGGTTGAGCAGACCTTTGGCGCATAGCGCTTGAGCGTCGCGGATCAAGATAGGCATAACAGCGTCGACAGGCTGTAGCTCGCCGCACAACATGATCGATGGCGCGCCGCAGAGCAAGCTAGGCGCGTCCGCGCCGATAGGCTGCGGCTCGCCGCACAGAAAGACTGTTGGAGTGCCGCACAATAAGAGCGGATCCATCGGCGCTTGCCTGCTGTCGACACGGTGTCGCAGCTGGGTATACGTCCAATCAGTACCCCCATTCTTCGCCAGGAGTGGGCAAAGGCCCTCAGCACCGTACTTGCATCAGAGGCCGGCCGTGACATAATTGCACCGGAGACCCGCCGCGCCGTTCGCATGGGTGCCGCAGTTCGCCTTGTCCGTGGCCCGTTGGATGCCAACGCGCTGGTCCGTAGGCTCGACCACCTCCTTGGCCCAGGTGTCCACCTGGGTGCAGTAGAGGAACATGGTCGTCGCATCCTCGAGCTGGTGATCTCCGATGAAATAGCCAACTTGGAGCTCGAGATCGCGCTCCAGATGTACCACGAGCGTGTCGACCGCTTGGACGAATGCCTGCATGAGTTCAGGTAGAGCCAAGAGCTACCGTAGGCAAGGGCTGCTGGTCATGGTCTCGTGGATGTGTTTTATTTTGAAAAGTCGTTTCGACGTGGATAGCTATGCATTCACAGTTATCATAGTATTGCTCTGTTTCAATGTGTACTCTGTTTTCCATTCTCATATGTTCTGTTTTGATGTGTGTGTGTGTGTATACGCTTTTCATTCTGTATATATTGATGATAACAGCTAGATTCAATTTAGTATAAAAACAGATAGAAAATGGAATTCATAATATACAGATGATAACAGTTTATCGGCCCACCTCCACGCAGCGCCCAGCGTCTATGACCTTCCTCGCAAAGTACCCGTCTTTGTACACCTCCTCGGCACGACGACATGCCCGCCCCCAAAGCTCCGCCGCCTCCTTTTTCCAGGCGGCATCACGGGCTTCACAGGCCGCCTGATACCTGGCTTCCTCCTCCGCCATCTCCTTCTTGAACGCCACTTGCCTGGCTTTCTCAGCCGGCGGCGGCGACTTCCACAGACAAAGATTGTACTGGCTCCAAAACCAATCCAAAGTTGGAGGGTCCGGCGCAACCTCGTCAGGCGGCGCATAAGGGTCCTCGTCACTGCTAATTGAGTGAGCGTCCTCGGGGGGCAGCGGCTCCTCGTCGGCGCATGGGCAAACCGACAGCGCCATGGCAGAGATTTGAGAGAGAGAGAGAGAGAGAGAGAGAGGGCGAGCGAGGAGAGGATATAGATGAGAATGCAGGCGGGACGACGTGAGCAAGGTAGTATTTATTGGCGGCCGGAATCTGGATCGACGGGGACAGTACACACGTCGGTCGTCGGAATTTACGAGTACTGTAGTTTGAATTACACACGATTCCAGCAGCAAAATCCGTGTGTGAACATAATAGCCAAAATCCGTGTGTGAACATAATAGCAAACGATTTTCAATGGAGAACCGTGTCTGATTAATAATCCCCGCCACTTACCTACCAAACCTCGAGCCGCGAGATAGAGTGCCAATCGTGTGGGGGCCGGTTGTCTTGCTAGATCTTTATATTTTCTTTTTTGAACACCAGATATTTATACCGTCTGATGATTTTTTAACTCACACACAAGTACACAAAAATATGATTTTTCAAACCGTTATGGTTAGGCGTTGCATGTAGATGTAGAACAAATTTGAATTACGGTCATTAAATGATTAGAAAATCACTTAACTGTCTTTAAAAGGTCAACTGATTCCTGAAAATTTCCAAATTTTCACAAGACAGTTGTATTAGTGCACATTAAACGTAAAAAAAATTGTAAGGCAGTAAGAGAAATCTATCTCCCGTTCGTCATCAAACATGCACTGTTTTCTCTCGGAACCACGAATCTTCTAATGAGTTGCTCCGGTTTGTGAGGGGTGTGTGTCCAAACTTTCGTCAAACATGCCAATTATTTTACCACATCATTTTGGTGGCATGACATTAAATCAAACAAGGTTTCATATTTTTCTGATAATTTTTTAATTTTTGGAATTAAAATGCCATGGCGCTCCATGCATGTGTGCCCATGCCTTGAGACCAATATGTTTAAAAATTCCTTCTAATTTACTGCACATGAAATTAACTCGCACACAAGTACACAAAAATATGATTTTTCAAACCATTATGGTTAGGCGTTGCATGTAGATGTAGTTCAAATTTGAATTGCGGTCATTAAATAGTTAGAAAATCACTTAAATGTCTTTAAAAGGTCAAATGACCCCTGAAATTTTCCAAATTTTCACAAGACACTTGTATCAGTGCACGTTAAACGTAGAAAAAAAATTGAAGGCCGTAAGAGAAAGCTATCTACCGTTCGTCATCAAACATGCATTATTCCCTCTCGGAACCACGAACCTTTCAGTAAGTTGCTCCGGTTTGTGAGGGGTGTGTCCAAACTTTCGTCGAACATGACAATTTATTTACCACATCATCTTGGTGGCATGACATTAAATCAAGCAAGGTTTTATGTTTTTCTGAACATTTTTTATTTTTTGGAATTAAAATGCCATGGAACTCCATGCATCTGTGCCCATGCCCTGAGACCGATATGTTTGAAAATTCCTTCTAATTTACCACACATAGAATTAACTCGCACACAAGTACACAAAAATATGATTTTTCAAACCGTTATGGTTAAGCGTTGCATGTAGATGTAGTTCAGATTTGAATTACGGTCATTAAATGGCTAGAACTCACTTAAATGTCTTTCAAAGGTCCAATGAACGCTAAAATTTTCAAAAATTTCACATGACAGTTGTATTACTGCACGTTAAATGTAGAAAACAATTGAAGGCGGTAAGAGGAAGCTATCTCCCGTTCATCATCAAACATGTGTTGTTCCCTCTCACAACTACGAACCTTTTAGTGAGTTGCTCCGGTTTGTGAGGGGTGTGTGTCCAAACTTTCGTCAAACAGGCCAATTTTTTTACCACATCATCTTGGTGGCATGATATTAAATCAACCAAGGTTTCATGTTTTTCTAATCATTTTTTTTAAGTTTTTGGAATTAAAATGACATGTTACTCCATGCATACGTATGCATGTGTCCATGTCGTGAGACTAATATGTCTGAAAATTCCTTCTAATTTACTGCACGTGGAATTAACTTGCACACAAGTACACAAATATGATTTATCAAACCGTTTTGGTTAGGCGTTGCATATAGATGTAGTTCAAATTTGAATTATGGTCATTAAATGGCTAGAAAATCACTTAAATGTCTTTAAAAGGTCAAATGACCCCTAGAATTTTTAAAAAATTCACATTACAATTGTAGTAGTGCATGTTAGACAAAGAAAAAAAATTGAAGGTCATAAGAGGAAGCTATCTCCCGTTCGTCATTAAATATGCATTGTTCCCTCTCGGAACCACGAGCATTCTAGTGAGTCGCTCCGGTTTGTGAGGGGTGTGTGTTCAAACTGTCGTCAAATATGCCAATTTTTTTACCACATCATCTTGGTGGCATGACATTACATCAACCAAGATTTTATGTGTTTCTGCTATTTTTTAAATTTTTTGAAATTAAAATGCCATGTCACTCCATGTATACATATGCATGTGTCCATGTCATGAGACAAATATGTTTGAAAATTCATTTTAATTTACTGCACATGGAATTAACTCGCACATAAGTACACAAATATGATTTATCAAATCGTTATGGTTAGGCGTTGCATGTAGATGTGGTTCAAATTTGAATTAAATGGCTAGAAAATCACTTAAATGTCTTTAAAAGGTCAAATGACCCCTAAAATTTTCCAAAATTTCACATTACAGTTATAGTAGTGCACGTTAAACATAGAAAAAATTGAAAGCCGTAAGAGGAAGCTATCTCCCATTCGTCATCAAACATGCATTGTTCCCTCTCGGAACCACGAGCCTTCTAGTGAGTTGCTCCGGTTTGTGAGGGGTGTGTGTCCAAACTTTCGTCAAACATGCCAAATTTTTTTTCACATCATCTTGGTGGCATGACATTACATCAACCAAGGTTTCATGTGATTCTGATATTTTTTATTTTTTGGAATTAAAATGTCATGTCACTCCATGCTTAATTGTGTCATAGCCTTGAGACCAATATGTTTAAAAATTCCTTCTAATTTACTACACGTAAAATTAAATCGCACACAAGTACACAAAATATGAGTTTTAAAACCGTTATGGTTAGTTGTTGCATGTACATATAGTTCAAATTTTAATTGCGGTCATTAAATGGCTAGAAAATCACTTAAATGTCTTAAAAGGTCAAATGACCCCTGGAATTTTCCAAAATTTGACATGATAGTTGTATTAGTACTACAAAATTTCCCGTATATTTAAAACACTATCCGTTGCCACTGTACTCCAAATTCGTCTTCCACAGCTAATAAAAAATATCTACAACATCACACACAGTTGTTTTCTAGAAACCGTTTGTGATGAAAATATCTGGGTCTATTTAAGTCTCCCTCCTTAAGCTTCGTCGGCTCGTCTGCTCCAGTGCCGACAACCCCCGAATCCACGAATCTCGACCCCCATTCCTGCACC